>NW_012119821.1:9633620-9645269 GCF_000951035.1 Colobus angolensis palliatus | reverse complement strand
GGCCCACGCCCCTCCCTCGCCGCTTCCTCGCCCGGGATCCCCCGGCCTGCCCGCCGGCTCCTGTCCACGAACCTGCTCTTTCTTTACCTTTCGCTCTTTTTACCTCGACTGCCGTTGCTTTTCCCCAACTGGGGCTCTCCTCTCCTCCCCGCCTACTTTTTGTCCCCGCTTCCCACTTTCTCCTCCTGCCCCCCCTTCCTTGCTTCGCGGCCTCTCCCCCTGGAAATCGCCCCCTCACCGTGATCCAAGCGTCAACCGCTGCCATCTCATTGGTCCCCAGACCATTCCAGGGTTCCAGCATAAACCGGGAGAAGAGACTCAGGAAGGCGGGGAACGGAAGGTGGGCATGGCCCTGGGAAACTCATGTCTGGGAAGCCTTTTGGCAGAGTACTTTGCGTTGGCACGGAGTCGTCACCCCCACCCTTCTCCCCGAAGCTCGCCCACCCCTGAGGACGTGGCCAAGGAGAGGAGGGCAAGGGTGGCTTTGCCTGCCTGGAATGTTCTGTGCTGAAGTGTGGGTGGATGGAGAAGATGCTGGGCTGAAAGAAAGACTTTTTAATTCAACGACGTTTCAATGTACCAATGGCCCCATAGTAACATTAACTTGACTTTTATTGTATCTTAATTGTTGAGGGATCGGGGGTGGGAGGCTGCTGGATGAGGAGTCAGCAATGCCTGCACTGGTGACTACTTCTTTCCTTGTTTCCGAAATGAAATCAGGGGTTGTGGAAGCATTTATGGTAACCTTGGCTCACGACTGTCTCGCTGTTGCCCTCTGGAAAGCTTTAAATGATCTTTGAGAAATCTCTTTCCCAGGCGAGATGACTCGGAGAAGTTCACTCAGCAAAGCCATTGAGGACCACACTCTTGTTCCAGGGTATGACTGCTTGCCTGATGCTGCCCCAGAGAAAAGCGTGAGGAAGTAAGTCTTGGTCAGTTGAGAGGCCTCCTCATTCCCTTGCCAGTTCCAGAGGACAAGAGCAGTGCCAAGATCCTAGGACACCCGGCACTATCTGGGTAGTGGCAATGGAGATGTGTGATCTTGTTACAACAAAAAAGGAAGGCTCTGGTTGTTTAAAGCTGGGGTTTCCTGAATAACTAGCCTAAGACTGCCTTCAGTCTTTGTGGAGTCCACAGGCTGCGCTGTACTAGGAGGGCATAGGCTGAGTAATGCTTGCCCTGGGCCTGTTCGGACCAGGACCATCGTCACTGAAATGAGGACTACCTTGAATGCCAGCGGAAGACATTTCACATGTGTCTAATTCCATTTCCTACTGAAACCTAAATGTCTTTCTTGGCTTTTGACATAAACAGCCAAGATCATGTCCCGTGGTGTTGTAATTTGTTTATTGTAATTTATCGTGTGTAAGACTTAAGTACATACATGGAAAGTGGCTCCACAATTTTAAAAATACCCATTATCCCCCAGTAGAAAATATAAAATTGGATGACATCATGTGGCACTAAAAATACTTGAAAATATTGGGTTTAATTTGTTCACATCTGGTTAAAATAAAACTGCCTTTTTTTTTTTTTTTTTTTTTTTTGCCTAGTGTAAATTTTGAGAAAAGCACATCTTGCTTTCATCCGGTAGATATGGATGGGATTGGTGTCACCCTTGACATGATCTACAGAGAACATACTTCATTTCCACTCTCTTAAATATTTTGACACCCTGTTTTTGAAAATCATTTTAATTTATTGAAGGAATCATTTATTGAAGAATTGTAAATCATCTCCTTCCAACTGTCCTAAATATTCATTAGCTCTGGTCGAGCCAGGTGTTAATTCAGTATAAATGATTCAACAACAAGGGGCCTGATACTGCCATATGTACAGAAAGTGGGTTGTCCTGGGAAATAAAGTGTTTGTTGTTTTTTTGTTTTTTTGGTTTTTTTGCATAGCCAAGGAAATAGCATGCCACAGTGTAAAAGCAATCTTTTGACTTGTTGTTTCGGATATTTTCCTCTATTTTTTATAGTTCTTTTGTTATTTTTTTTGGTTTCTAACATGTTTTTGATTACATATCTAGCATTGTTTCCATGTGATTGTTTTTACAGTGTGATTTAAATCTAGGCTTATATACACTTTCCCACATAGGCTGTGTGTTTACTTTCCTTTGGACTGTTTATTGGTTTGCTTCTCCTGTGCATACCCTTGCCAAATTCAGACTACAAATTGATATACCAAAGTGTGGAAGTAGTCCTTGTGCTGCTTCTTACTGACAACCAGTTTCTGGCATTCAGTTTTCTAATCAAGCAGCTGCCTCTATGGGCTAGTTATTCCCTAGACGTGGCTTAGCAGCAGCACAGCCACTGACTCATTTACCATTTTTGAGGATGCCCCACCCATGCCTGCCACGGCACAGGGCGTACTCCTCTTACAGCACTTAGCATACTTCGGTTTCTTGTCTGTTTCTTAGCCCCTTCTATTCAACTGTCAGTTCCCGTCATGATGACAGGGTGTACATACTACTCATATTTGGATCCTCAACACTGAACACATTTTTATACTCAAGAGTTAGCTACTGAAAATAATTAGTACAAAAATGCATTTCACTCTGTATATCATCTGCCAAAGAGCTGCCAGTAATTTGTTCATTTAATTGTTACAATTAAACATCTGTCTCCTCTATCCTTTTACCCAGTTTCTATAAATATATCTTTATTGTGCTACAGAAATTGGATAAAACTACCATAACACTATGGATGATCAAATAGAAAAAAACTTCCTTATTTTTCTATTTTTAAAGTGTAGATTTGACTTAACCATCCAAATCTGTGGTAAAAGCTCAGATTTTTAAATTCTCATTGATGAGTCTGGGTCATTCTGATTCTGTTTGGGAACTGTAATTGGTCAGGTCAGGCTGCTCTTTTATTCTGGAGTTGAGTTTTATTTGCTTGGCTCCCACTGTATATATGTAATTATAAGCTATTTATATCAAGAATCAGACTAAATATTTATGCAAATTTGATTATATCCATCAGGATAGGTTAGGTTGTGCTGCAGTAACAAACAATCCCGTAGCAACAACACCAAACTTCCATAGATTAATAAAAATGTATTCCTTGCTCTCACTGTACAACAGTTGCCCATGGGCTGCATCTTTGCTTCATGTCTTTCTCACTTTAAGACTCCAGCCCAAGCCAGGTATCATGGCCCATGCCTGCAGTCTCAGCACTTGGAGAGGCCAAGGCAGGAGGAAACCTTGAAGCCCGGATTTTGAGGTTACAGTGAGCTATGATTCCTCTACTACACTCCAGCTTATGAGACAGGGTGAGACTTCATCCACCCACCGCCTCAAAAAAAAAAAAAAAAAAGACTGCAGCCCCATGGAGGAGCCACTAACAACAATATTGCTGGTAATTCTAGATAGAGAAATACATCCCTCCAGTATTTTGTACTAGGAATTAAATGCTTCGGCTCAGAAGTTACACAAATCACTTCTGCTCACAGCTCATTGGCCTGAACTAATTGTGTGGCTCCACCAAATCACAAGAGGACAAAGAAGTGCAATTCTTACAATATTAGAATAATCCTAGAATATTTGGTAAAAATTAGAATATTTGGTAAATAATCCTTAGAATATTTGGTAAATAATAATATGAGGAAATATGAACATATTACACTTCACTGTAGATATTATAAAACATGAGAAAATTCTCTGGGTATTTTACATAAAAGCCAGAGAGCTTAAGTATAAATATGGATGCTGAAGAGAAGTATAAATTCTATAGTAGTTTTAGTTTCTGAAATAACTGCAGAAAAAAAAGAGTAAAGAACTGTGGACTTCGATAAAGAATGATTAGGAACCCAGTTTTTGAACACTTTTGAGTTTTGCAAGTAAAGAAATCATTATAGAAAAACATGGAGTTACCTAGTTTTCTAGCAGGGTTTAGGTCACTCTCACATTTTCTCTCCACCTCCTTTCCCCTGAACATGCCTCCCTTATCTTTTTCTTTAGGCCAGGGCGCATCTTTTTTGCCATGTATGTCCTTGTGTGCTCGAGCTGGGTGTGACTAACAATTTGATATTCCTCACCTGATCTGTTTTTTGTGATCACTTTTCACTTTTAAAAAGTTATTTTCCTTCAGTATTTCTTTTTTTCTCTCTTCTTGGGCCAAGTGTTAGTATTCTGCATCTTCTTAGCACCTCTGATAGTTATAATGGGGAAGGAGATGAAATCCAAATCCAGAAGTTTAACTGCTTATAATATAGCAGCTTTAATAAAAGATTGAGTGTAGAAGAAATCTTATGGATTGTTAATGGGATTCCCTGAGATTATCCTGGGATTCCAATTAATCCTATTACTCTGTTTTACCCATTTCTACACATCATTCATCAGCAGCTTTGTTGTTGGTATTTTAAATAGAAACTATTAGACGTGTGCAAAAACACAATCAGATAAATGAATGTCTTGCCATGTGTTATGAGGCATTTTGAGGCAAATATATAGAGGGACTATCCACAAGGGACTAATGTGTTTTCTGGAAATCATGTGATTTGGGGGCTACGATCTTGCTGCTGTGCTTATCTTCCATAAAGAGTTACCATCAGAGAGCACAGTCAATCTGTGTAGCAGCTAGAATATAGACAGGAACTATGAATTTCAAACTCCATTCAGGCAGGCAATGTATAGACTTCATGACTGGATTGAACTATTACTTTAACCCAACAGCTGGGATTTGGCAGGTTAGCACTGAGGCTGACTTGGGCTCACTCTCCACCTAAGCCTTGAGGGACTCTTTGCCTGTCCTCACTCAGCTTCATCTGTAAACCTTCAATTTTGATTTAAAAGTGGTATTTCTACAGCTACCTGAGCCCCACTGGACTGGTTGCTTTTCTCAGGGATTCTATCCACATTGTCTTCAACAGGTTGCTTTTTCCTGGATACTTTCACTGAAAAGCCTTTACCCTCCCAAGGTGGTCAAATTCAGGTGTATGTGAATGACTCCCCTTGGGTCACATCACATCTGCCTGTCTGTCCACTGTTGCCCCTGGTCTGAATCAGGTTTTCAGTGACAATGGTGAAATCTACCTGAGCCTGGTGCTTCCAGAAAACAGTGATGATTGAAAAATCCTTCAGCTTTTTAGTGTTCCAGGAAGTGGCTCACCACAAAGAGCCACCCTTGCCCATGTGACTTAAATAAAACTCACAGCCCACTCTTTCTCACGACCCCCATAAGATTCACAGATGACTCCTTTGTTTACCTAGGACAAGGCCAAACACAGACTTTCCCCTTTTTGCCTGGATCTGCTGATAAGACCAGACACAGGCGCTTCAACTTCCCATTCTCTATCTTATGAATGATTAGCTGAGATTAAAACTGTTTGTCCCTCTGAAACTTGCTAGACACAGACATAAACATTTCCTCTTCAGCTAACTGACCTAGACTTCCCCTGACTGCAAAACCACCCAAACAATAAATCATCCTACCTGTAACTTGTCTATTCTTCCCTATAAAAGTCTAAGGGAAAATAAACCTACAGAAACATCCTGATATTCAGATTTAGGGTGTTCTTCTATTATAAGGGCATGAATAAAATCAATGTTCTCTGGTTCTCTTCTTTGACACTATCATTTCCCCCTTTGTATTCTACTGTGGTTTTTTTTTTTTTCATTTTCATTAATAACTAGTTTAGTCACTAATGTAAATTGATATCATGGATCTGTTATTTAACCAAAAAGTGGTTATTTTAATAACTGAGGAGTATTTAAAGCCCTACAAATTGTACAGACTTATTCAATTTTTTCTTATTCACCAATTATTCTATTGGTGAAATAAATAGCCCTCCTACATCAGGGTGTTCCTCCTGGGGATAAATGAATATGCCATACCCTTGCTAAATGGGCACCACATTTATTTTCATGACATGACATATGTGTATAGCAAAATCTTAGTTATTACATATGCAGGCAAGTCCTCTAGTGGATGCTATACCATAGAATTACTATGCAAAGTCTTCCAAATTAGTAATTTGCCTACTGGGGTTATACTACTTTCCAACTTGGGCAATAGGAAAGATAAATATTTTCTATGATGCAGGCCTAGAATGGGTGCTTTCAACAACTGTTATATCTCACAGATTAAAGGCTATGTAAGGCGAGGGGGAGAAGGGGATGAGAGAGATCTATAGGGAGAGGCACCTATACTTTCCTTCCCAGAATGACTCCCTGATTATAGGCCAACATGCATAAAACCAAACATCATCTGGGGTAGTCTGACCTTGATTGGGGATTTCCAGTTTCAGGAAAAAAAAAATGAGAAAGTTCACTTAAGACTGAAAAATTGGGAAATCTTATGAAATTTATATTCTGTAAACATGGAGTACTCTTAGACAAGGACAGATTTAGACACTAGAGATTTCACACGTGTGCAAAAACACAGATTAAATCTCTAACTGAAGGTTTTGGTATTTGAATAAATTTGATTAGGTTGTTTAAAAAGGAATGCAGGTCAGCCGAGTGTGGTTAAATGATT
Organism: Colobus angolensis palliatus; assembly: GCF_000951035.1. Taxonomy (NCBI): domain Eukaryota; kingdom Metazoa; phylum Chordata; class Mammalia; order Primates; family Cercopithecidae; genus Colobus; species Colobus angolensis. The sequence continues at coordinate 9,638,787 of NW_012119821.1, read as the reverse complement.
TGAAGAGGAATGCAGGTCAACCTCCGAACATCATGCCACATGCATGTGGACCTGACATGGTTGCAGACTATAAAACCAATGAAAATACATTCCATTGATTACTTATCAATTGTAACAGCATTATATTTTTAATTGCTTCTGGTCCTAGAGGTAACTATTAAGTCTCCTTTCTTCATTTAGATAATAATTGTACTATAGCATATAATCTGTGCTTTAATATTACTATGATATAAATCCACTGATACAGTTAGATTCGGAGTTTCTTTTGTCTTTATAATACAAATAATTTATCATTTTACTTATCTATTCTAACTTGAGAGTAAGGACATGCATTTGGAGATAATTAGATTGGTTTATGGATGATGCACATAGTTATGAAATGGAAAAAGAGGATTTCGATCCAATGGGGATTAAAGCTATAACTGACTTTAGTCTCTGGCTTTATCTTTAAGCAGCTTTTAGTGAGTTAATAGGACAGAAACTTGTTCCCCTTGGATAAGCCCCACAAAGACGCTAGAATCGTTACGTCTAAGTAGCAGCAGAAAGCTGTCAGTGAATGGAATGCTTAAGTAATTATAATCACCACTGTTCCAAACCAGAATAAATCTTAATTCCAAACAACTTTTGGGAAGAAAGACTAGTTCTGAAAATGAAGTAAGGTTTTCAGTCTTCTTAGATATGACTATCTTGTGAATTTTACTTTCTTCCCCAAATGTGTAGCTTCTAGTACCAAATTCCCCGGACTGGGGACATATGGTCATCTTTAGAAAAAAACAAGGAGAAAAATGCTAACCACATATTGAGCTAGATGAAAAAAAAAAAAAAAAAAGCTGATGGCTGATTTAAAAAAAAAAGTTCCTTGTAAATCATGGGGAATTTTTAAAGGTGGTTTGTAGGAACAGAAAAGAAAGTAATTATTGATGGAATAAATGCTTTTAAATTCAAAGTCCAGTGTAACCCTATAGTAAAGAGGATTTAAGGATATTAACCCAAGGTTCAGACTCCATGGGTTCAAACCCCAGCTTTACTGATTTTATCTTTAGAGTTATTATTTATTTATTAAGACAGAGTCTTACTCTGTTGTCCTGGCTGGAGTACAGTGGCATGATCTCGGCTCACTGCAACCTCTGCCTCCTGGGTTCAAGTGATTCTCATGCCTCAGCCTCTTAAGTAGCTAGGATTACAGGCGTGTGCCACCATGCCCAGCTAATTTTTATATTTTTAGTAGACAGGGTTTTGCTATGTTGGCCAGACTGGTCTCGAACTCCTGGCCTCAAGTGATCCGCCTGCCTCAGCCTCCCAAAGTTCTGGGATTACAGATGTGAGCCACTACGCTTGGCCCTATTTTATTTTCAACATTATTTGATGTGACCAGGCCTTAGTTCCCTCAGCTACAACATGGGATGCAAATAGTCTCTGCTTCAAAAGGCTATGAAACTTAAATAAGCTAATTTTTTAAAAAAATTTACAGTTAAACATACTAAGATAATTACTGTTTGTTAAGTAAGTAAACACTATAATGCCTATGGAGTATGGGTGAATCCATTTGAAATATGGACCCTGAAGTTGAGTTGGCGAGTTGGCTATAAATATCTTTATTTCTTCACTTGTATCATGGCATTAAATAGAACTTGAATTATTTGCTCCTTAAGCCACAATAATAGTACATCTTATATTCTTATATGGTAAGTGTATAGTTTTCCACAACCTTGCTTTTATTATAGTCACAGTATGTGAAATGTTATTTGGAAAACCTTTTAGTTCATGTTTAAGTATTGCCATTGGTTCTCTGGCAATTTAAGACATTTAATATTTAGATCTTCTCATTTGATACTAAACTTTGGTTTGTAAACAGCATTAACATTCTACCCAGACTGCCAAAGATGATTTGACTCATAACTCAAGAACAGACATAGAAGAAGAATTTTCAAAAATGAAACATCTGTAATGAGAGGAGTGTCATTAGCATTTTAAACTCTGGACCGATTTTAATAAGATTTTGATATGTTTGTCATTAATTTGTTATCAATGGAAAAATACAGTTATTGAAAAAATATAAAGCACTTTTCCATGCATTTATTCAGCAAGTACTTTTGGGCACCTGCTATGTACTGGGCACTGTGATAATTATTTAGACTGTGTTGAGGTGAACAGAACAGGCACAACAGAATGTCCTTATGGACAGTCAATAAACATGTGTATTTCCTTGTTGCTAAGTGCCATGAAGACAAAAAACAGATAGCTGTGGCAGAAAATAAAGAGAGGATCTAATACCGCCTTGGGCAGTTAGGGAAGACTGCTGAGTTTTGAAGAACCAGAAGAAGTTAATGATGTGAATAGTGAATAGATGAATGCTCCAGGTAGGGGAGGCAGATTGTACTGCTGAATGTCCATCCAACCACCACCCAGAAGTCAAAAAGGTGTGCAGAATGTTTCCCAAATTAATTAAGTGATTAAGGAGGCTGTAATGAGGCTTATGTGCAAAGTACCCCTTGGACTGGCACACATGCATACAGAAACAAAAACGATCGTCACCACCACCACCACCATTAACCATAGATGCAGAAAACACAAGTGGAAATGTTGACATATTAAAGTGCCTGCAAAGCCTTGGTGTGATCAATGTCACCACATACTAGTCTTCCCTAGAAAGCAGGTCTTAAGAGAAAGTAGAAGCTCCTAGGGCATCCTCTGACATGAGGATCAGTCACTGCTATTAGAAATGTGTAGCCAAGTTAAAAAGGAGATTAATTGTTCCAAAACCTTGGAGAATTGAGACTAGAACATAAAATAAATGTGAGAGTAAGTCAGGTGTAACAGAAATCATGAAGGTGATGAAAAGTCTATGAGAATCATAAATAACCAGGTAGACACTTTCTTAAAAATGTCATTATCTAATATAGAATTTAACTTAAGAATTACGAGCTGTACATTTTGAGCACTTCTCCTCACCTCTAACTTTCCACGTTTTCTAAAATCTGTCATAACTTTGGAAATGACTTTGGAAATGACTTTTAGTAGCTAGATTGACTAGGGGAAAATAACTTGGAATCTTGGTACAGATTTGAGGAAACAAGGATTTTTGAAAAAAACAATTTTATGTTCACAGTATCCTAAACTACTCAGAACTAGGTAGTGTTATATAAAAGGACCATATGTTCACAGTGGATAATTTAAATAGAGCCCACAGAGTCCTTCTAGTCCTTCTATGGCACTGTTTAATACAGTAGCCATATGCAGTCATAGAACATTTGGAATATAGCTAGTCTGAATTCAGACGTGTTATGAAGGTAATAGAAACACTGGATTTCAAAGTCTTACTTTGAAATAAAGTATTCTAAAATAAAAATTCACCAGTAATTTTTAATTTAAAAATATTCAGCTACTAGAAACTTTAAAATCACATATTTCAGTTATGTAGTATTTCTATTGGACTCTTCTGTTCTTGGGAAGGCGAAAAATCATCCCCATTGAACCTGCTCCCTAAACATCCATCCCAAACCATTCCATCAAAACAGATGGCAGTACTGTCGAAAGGGGGAAAACAGGTGGCTAACTAGCTACAGGTTTACGTGAATGGTAACAGATGAATATGACAGTTACACAGTGTGGGAAAAGTTGATGTTTGGTAGAAAACTCATCAATAAATGCTAGAAGGAAATTACCGATGTGCTCTGTAGATGTTCCGAAAGAAGGAAACTGGGAATATTAAAAAACAAAACACTATTTTGTCCTTGCGCTCAGTGGCTGAGGGGCTGCATTCAGGTCCATTGTGCTTCTTCAAACAGAAGGAGAGCCTGCATGATTCTCTAACCCTATACCTAACATATCTTTTTCTTCCTCTCTCTAAAACGATTTAATAATCAGGAAATAAGCCTTTACAGTCAGTGTGTTAAGAATCCAGTGTGCATTCTGCAAACTGCATAAAAATAGTCTCTCTCCAAGTAGACTATGCAACAGATGTTGATGATACTTGAAATGAGCTGAAGACAGAGAAAAACTATTGTATCTTTATTCTTGGCTGAAAGAAAAATCTTTTCCCTTTCAAAGATCTACATAAATGTATGTCCTTAGCAAACTGGCTAATATGTCAGGCTTCAAAGTGACTAGACTGTACACTTACTGTTTTACTAATCCTCTGGCTTCCCCTGTTTTGAGATAGTTACAGAAAAGTCCATTTTGGAATATTTCCCCTTGGCTTTAACACTTGGCAGAGGAGTCCACTGTCCTCTGCTCTTCCTCACATTAGTTATAAAGCTGTTTGTCATCTCTAGTATCCGGAACACCTGCTTTTTAAAGGGCTGCTGGCTCAGGAAAAAGAATATAAGTTATTTTTATGCAATAACTCACCAGCTCAAGACTTTCAAAAACTGTATCTGAAACACTGTATTTTTTCCCCTTGTAATCAAATAAGGTGTTTTAAAAATCAAAACTTTTCATTTTACCCTAATTTCCTTTTAAGATAAATCACCGAAAGGCAAATGACAGGCCAGTTGGACAAACCAGAGAAATAGAGCAAACTTTTTGCTCATAACAGGATACACAGGTAAGAAAACCAAAAGCAACCATATCTTCTAATCTAGTTAGAAATATTTAGAAGAACGTATAGAAGCCTTGGGCAGGGAAACTTTCAAACATTTAGGAAGCCCAAGAAAATGAAGGTGGCTCTGTTACTTCTTTATATGAAATATGACACTTTGTATTCCATGTTGTTTTTGCCTGCTTAGCAGACCTTCTTTTTTCTTGTAAGAGCTGTTACCTTTATCTTCTGAGAACCCTTCTTTCCCCCACATTGATAAATTGGTTGAACACTTGCCTCCCTCACTATAGGGATGGGCACATGACCATGACTAGCCAATCAGGGTCTCACATCCTCTTGGCCATAAAGATTGCACAGGGACAGAGGATTGGTTAGACCTATTTAAAAAGAGACAGTCTTTCTTGTTCTCTTGGTTTTGTAGCTCAGATGGTGATGTAAGCCTAAGGAAGCCATGGTTGCCATCTTTGCTACCCTGAAGGAACACCCTGGTTGAGAATGAAAGCAATAGAGACAAAAGCAGCAATGAGAGGTAGAAAAATGAAGAAAGAAAGAAAGAAAGAAAGAAAGAAAGAAAGAAAGAAAGAAAGAAAGAAAGAAAGAAAGAAAGAAAGGGAAAGAAAGAAAGAA
>NW_012119821.1:9608946-9633570 GCF_000951035.1 Colobus angolensis palliatus | reverse complement strand
AAAGAAAGGGAAAGAAAGAAAGAAGGAAGGAAGGAAAGAAAGAAAGAGAAAGAAGAAAGGAAGGAAAGAAAGGAAAGAAAGAAGAAAGAAAGAAAGAAAGAAGAAAGAAAGAAAGAAAGAAAGAAAGAAAGAAAGAAAGAAAGAAAGAAAGAAAGAAAGAAAATCTTGATGAAAAAATTTAACCCAACTTCCCTTTTATGGCATAAGCTTGTCTGAGTTGGGTTTCTGTCTCTTGTAAGCAAAAGATTCACGAATAATACACAGTTTTAGCACAAATAAAAATATAAAAATTAGGTAATAAAAGAGAGAGAAATGAGGGGAGAAAAAAAGAATAAAAAGGACCTCCCCAAATGGAGAACAAAAATAAGAAAAGTAGAAATAATTCAACATTTTCTCTCTCTTTCTCTCAGTGTGCTATCAGAAACCACACACATGCCAGACACACACATTGGCATTCTAAAGAGAAAATATAGATCTTAAGTTATCCAGTAGAATTGAACACAGACTAAGCAAGTACAATAAAATTAACTACCCCGGCAATTCAAGTGATCTGCCCACAAAAATACAGTTTTGAACCATACTTCTCAGCTCTTCCCATATTGTTTTTTTCTATTTTACCATTTTCCCCTTTTTAAAGAAGAAATTAATTGGCTATTTTAAAAAATTAATAAACAAATTTATGCTCATTTCAAAACGTGTAAGTAGCAAAGAGTATATTCAGTAAGAAATAAAATCCAAATTTTACTCTTTTCAAACCTGTTCCTCAAGTGCATTGTCAAGTGTACTCTTTCAGATTCTTTTCTTCTCATATATCAAAAAAAGGAATCAAAAAATATATATCTTTTCTCAATTTAATTCTTTTTTAAAAATTAAAAAAAAATTTTGAGGCAGAGTCTTAATATGTTGCCCAGACTGGAGCGTAGTGGTGTGCTCACGGCTCATTATAGCCTCAACCTTCCTGGGCTCAGCTGATCCTCCTGCCTCCTCAGCCTCTCACGTGGCTGGGTTTACTGGTGTGTGCCACTATGGCCGGCTAATTTTTTTTGTATTTTTTGTAGAGATAGGATTTCACCATGTTGTCCAGGCTGGTTTCGAACTCCTGAACTCAAGCCATTTGCCCGCCTTGGCCTCCCAAAGCGGTGGGAATATAGTCATGAGCCACTGCACCTGGCCAAACTCTTTTAATTTTTAATGATTTAAGGCATTTTATGGACATCTTTTCATAATTTATAAATTTATAAATCCACCTCATTTTGCTTAATGCCTGATTAATATTTCAGTGTATTGATGGGCTTTAGTTTGTCTCTAGTTTTTGAGTTTTTTTTTTTTGCTTTTGCTATTAGTCCCAATGATATATTAATAATAATAATACACAACTTTGAATATATTCTTAAACGCTTTTCTTTTTAAAAATTATGATTACTTGAATTATTGTTGCAGCAGTTCTTTAATTGCAAACTATGAACTAATGATCTAAGGACAAGGGCCAATGAAAACCTTCACCCTGCACAGTTCCTTGTGTACACCGGGTCTGATGAAATTGGCAGCAGCCAGTGAGGTATGATTTGACATGTGACATGAGAAGAAACATCAACATAAATTATCTGATCCAGGATCGGTGAGTTCTATACCCACAGTCACACGTGCACAGCCTTTCCTGGTGCTCATGTGTAACATTCAAATCATGCTCCAGGCTTACAGGTCTTGGCAGATGACTGACCTCTTAACCTACCTCTCTGCTGTTTTCATTGTCAGCTGCTGTCAATTACCACACAAGACAGTTAGTAAAACCATTCTTCACCTTCAGGTAGATGTCTATTGTCCATTTGTCTAAATCAAGAGGTTACAAGTACCTCTAATTCTGAATTCTGAGGGGGCATTTGAGTCCTGGCAGGATTGACAATACAATTGCTACTCTTTAGTCAGCCTAGTGGACAGGATTCATTTATTTTATCTTCTTTGAATTCCTTCCCGAGGAAACTTCATGAGTTTTCAAACAGTTGAGTTTTTCCTTTTTTGCTTTTGTATCATTATTAATCCTGCAGGCTATTTGGGGGGTTGCATAGTGGGTGGTATATGAAACATAAGTTACTGAAGCCTGACCCAATTACCTTTAATATTTTCCTTTACCTTCTTCAGGCAAGAAAATTTGGAAAGACAATCTTTTCTTGTGGTGGTTTGTCACCTGGCTTAATTTTCTTTACGCTGGCATTTTTATGGCGGAAAGCAGTGAGATAAAATGTGCTGACTGATGTGTAGCACTTCTCCCTCTCCTTGTTTGTCCAGATAACCTGACTGGTACAGGATGTGCAGGTGACTGGCCTGTGACCCCAGAGAGACAGCAGACATCACTTTCATTTCTGGTTTATTGTTTTCTTCAGTTCTACTGAAAGTAAGAAAATAACATGAGAATTCTGTAATGGAATCTCCAAATGTGGCAGATTATTAGCTCAAAAATCAGTGGCCAATTAAAACCACAAGCCCTCTTTGTTAACAAGGAAGATAAATTCCTGATGTCAGATCCCTATGCAACACTGACATTCGGAAGAGAGTCAGAAGCCCGAGTCAGCCAGAGTTCTGTGACTTCTCCTACTTTACTTCATTTGACAATCATACATGAGTCATAAATGACTGCCACCAAAGTTGTTCCTCTCCTCATGCAAAGTCAGAACTTGACTGCAAAATTGTGGGGTAGGCAAAGTTTATGTTGGGTACTAACCGTCTCACTTTGCTTTCCAGTGGCTTTCTATTTCTCAAATAGGTGCTTAGTTTCATTGCCTCTAGAAACCCGATATTCTCACCCTGGGATGGTGTGCATAGGACCACATTTTATTGTTTTTATTTTTAATCTGGAATGTTTACTACATCTCAGATGTTTCTGTCTTCACCCTACCCTTGCCACCCAACTACGCTTGTCTTGGGATCCACTCCCTCTGGATCCCGATAGGATGTGGAACCAAGCTGAGAAACCTGTACAGTTCAGGTCACTCATGGACATACCTCTTGGGTAGACTGTGTGTCACTAGGAAGGTCTTCCTGAGTCTGGTTAAGATCTCCTTTATGTAAAAGGAATGAACATTATGATGGGACTCCTAAGTGCTTTCTTATGGGAGGTATTTGGTGACAGAAATGCTTTTAGAAACTCCTCAAAGCACATGGGAGGCAACTCCCTACCACACTAACTTAGGCCTGGCCTTCTGTCATTTGACAGGAAACTTCATGGGATATCCTAACAGAGCTGCAACTGTAGTTCAGCAGTCCTTAGCTTTCCTCCCACAGCAGGGGAAAGGAGTTCTGTCAGAGAACATTCTTCAATATGAGGCAGTCTCTTCATGTTCCACAAAAGAGGTAGTAAAAGATCTTGTTTGAAAAGTGTGAGCTTCAGTGATTACTTTTCTCATGCTTCTATCTCATTTCTTTCATGACTGACCTGCTGTTGTCTGTTATAGGACACATGTATGCTAACTGCTTCTATAGAAACTCATTTAAATGCCCACCACATGTTCAACTAGAGAGCTCAAAGGAGACACATATTGGGTCAGATTGGGATAAAGAAGACAGCATTGTTCCAACTGATTCAACTATTACCTTTGTCTCTTGTCTTTTCAACTCAGTCCTATCTTTTCTGTTACTTTTGAATTCCTTATTTCATATCATGATTGTTTTTTATTTAAACCATATAGATTCCATGCAGTCAATCATATATTCTAAGCAGCTACTGAAATTGCAGTATGTGATGTAATTTTTGATTACAATGATAAGGAAAAGAAGTTAAGGTTCTAATGAAGAAGATTGTCTATTTCTCTACACTTCTTAAATATATGTAAAAATTCATTTCACAGACTGCAATAAATAAAATCCTTTAAATGTATCTCTATATTCAATTGATAATTAGTTCTCTAGCCAATCTCTCTAGTTTCATCTGTGTCCTTTTATGAGATTGTCTGGACTAGCCAACTCTCTAATTACCAAGAATATATTTGCCTGGCTACTGAACTATTTTGGACATCATTATATTTAAATACGGTGCTTTCTAATTTTTCTATAAGTGATGATGTTCATTCAATTTACTTAGCTTCAGTACAACATCAAGAAAATTTTGCAGGTATAACATCAATTAATTTTGTATTCAATGAAGTAGCTATTTGAAGGATTAAAGAATAATTAAAGACTTTGATTTGGATAGCATTAAACTCTCATAAATCAGTTTTAAAAAGAAAATTTATTTACTTTTCACTCAATTAAATATGTATTTACCAATCATGTTCAGGAGAGAGGAATTACACAGTAAGGGGAGACTTCACTTCTCAAGAAATATAATAAAAATGAGATTCCAGTTATAAATCCTTAATCAGAGAATCTTAATCTTGGTGACAGGATATTAGGAACCAGCTAATTAGCAATGTAAGAAAGACCTAGAGTAGGAAAGAAATTTTCAAATCAATAGCGTAAACAATTGGCTGACATTGGCTAGATAAGAAAAACTTGTTTCTGAAAGCTATGTTTTCCTCTTGGTCTCAATTTGGGAAAGACTAAATACATAATGTGAAGTGGCAAACAGAAATGAATCCAGAGATTTTAGGTTTTCAGCTTGGGGCTTTGCCATAGTCCTAAATCATCCATATGATCTCATCACATCCTTCCCTCCTTTTTCCTTAAACCATCTGTAAAGGCAATAAAAATACCTGTCATCTTGGTGTTTTGAGACAAAAGGGCAAAGGTTTAGGAATAAGGTGGAGTTCTTTTTGGGAGTTTTTTATTTTTAAATAAAATACCCCAATGATCTGGGGCTGTTTGGTTATGAAAATTGAACCCTTCCCCTCCCCCTACTTGGCCTAAAAGCATTTCCCACTCTGTAATTCAATTAACCCCCTTTTAGCCATAATACCTTCTGTGGACTTCTATCACACATGAGTTTTGAGTTATAGTACTTTAGTGAATAAAAAAAGGAATACTTATTTATTTATTTTTTAATTTTTGGTAGCCATTGTGTTGCTCCGCTCCAGGGACATCATTTACCCTTATATGTGCTTTAGATGTCATTCACATAAACTACAAAGTTAGTGGTGCCCCCTAGAGCTGTGCAATGACATAACAATGACATAACCCTCAGTACTGCCCAGCAGGACATGAAGGTGGGGAAGCAGGTAGCCTAATTAGGCACAGCAACTCAGAGAAAGAGACTTGTTGGTCAAGAAGGTGAAAGATCTTTACAAGGAGAACTATAAACACTGCTGAAAGAAATCAGAGGCAATACAAACACATGAAGAAACATTCCATGCTCATGGATAGAAAGAATCAACATCGATAAAATGTCCATACTGCCTAAAGCAATCTACAGATTCTTATTAATTTACCAAAAATGACTATTCCTATTAAATTACCAATGTCATTCTTCACAGAATTATTTAAAAAACTATGCTAAAATTCATATGAAACCAAAATGAGTCCAAACAGTCAAAGCAATCCTAAACAAAAAGAACAAAGTCAAAAGTATCACATTACCTTCAAACTATACTACAAGGCTACAGTAACAAAAACAGCATGGTACTGGTACAAAAATAGACACATTGACCGATGGAACAGAATAGAGAATCCAGAAATAAACCTATATTCCTATAATCAACTAATCTTTGACAAAGTTGATAAAAATAAGCAACGGGAAAAGGACTTTTCAATAAATGGTCCTAGGAAAATTGCAGAAAAATAAAACTGGATCCCTACCTATCACCATACAAAAAAATCAACTCAAGGTAGATTAAAGACTTGAATGTAAGACCTCAAAGTATAAAAGTCCTAGAAGAAAATCTAGGAAACACCCTTCTGGACATTGGCCTTGAAAATAATTCATGACCTAGTCCTTAAAAGCAATTGTAACAAAAACAAAAATTGACAAGTGAGACCCCATTAAACTAAAAAGCTTCTGCCCAGCAAAAGATACTATCAACAGAGTAAACATACAACCTAAAGAAGGCAAGAAAATATTAGCAAACTACGCATCTGACAAAGGACTACTATGCAGACTCTATGAGGAAGTTAAACAATTCAATAAGAAAAAAAAAAAACCGCATTAAACAATGGGCAAAAGACATGAACAAACACTTCTCAAAAGAAGACATAAAAGTGGCCAATAAACATGAAAAAATGCTCAACATCACTAATCATCAGAGAAATGCAAATCAAAACCACGATGAGATACTGTCTCACACCAGCCAGACATGGCTATTATTAAAAGTAAAAAATAACAGATGTTGGCGAGATTACAGAGAAGAGGAACATTTATACACTGTTGGTGGGGCTGTAAATTAGTTCAGCCACTGTGGAAAGCAGTTTGGAGATTTCTCAAAGAATTAAAAATAGAACTGCCATTCAGGCCAGCCATCTCATTACTGGGTATATACCCAAAGGAAAATAAATTGCTCTACCAGAAAGACACATGCACTTACATGTTTATTGTATCACTATTCACAATAGCAAAGACATGGAATCAACCCAGGTGCCCCTCAATGGTGGATTGGATAAAGAAAATGTGGTATATATACCTTGGAGTGCTATATAGTCATAAAAAGAATGAAATCATGGTCTTTGCAGCAACATGGATTATCCTAAGTGAATTAACACAAAAACAGAAAATCAAATATCATGTTTTCACTTATATCTGGGAGCTAAATCCTTGGTACACACGAATATAAAGACACAAATAACAGACTTTGGGGAATCCAAGAAGGCGGAAAGAGTGAGGGGGAAAGTTTGAAAAATTTCTTGTTAAGTACTATATTCACTACCTGGACGGCGGGATAAATAGACGCCCAAACTTCAGCATCATGCAATATACCCTTGTCACAAACCTGTACATGTACCCCCTAAAATAAAAGTGAAAAGTTTTAAAAAGGTTATGCTGGTAAACAAATCCCTCTGAAAAATCTATAAAAATATAAGGAAGGGCAGTAGGACTGGAGTATTGATCCAGTTTATTTAGATAGTAAAATAAAGGCAGTTCCAGAAGACTGTCAACTTGGAGTAACTTCAGGGCAGACATTTTAAATACGCCTTCATACATACACATCCTGTCAAAATGGGTCACAGATCTGTGATTCTCAGAAAGTCTGCTCCTAGAAAAGCCCATCCAGAATGCAGAGGACCTGGCCTATTATTAAAAGTAATAGGGAAACAGAAAGGGAAACTCAGAGGCAGTCCAAGAGTAGTGTGGCTCATCTGTTGTCCTTAGGTTCTTCCTCCCTTTCGTTAATTTTAGCATAAACAGCTAGAGATTTGGTCCTGCTACCCAAGATCAAGAGTTTGAGAATTAAGCACAGAACAGAGTTAATTCAAATATGTATGTAATGAATATTAGCTAAATACTTACACTCTTAGGAAAGGATTCAGAAATTCAGTGGAAAATCAGTTTAAGATATTTGGGTTTCAGCTTTATACAGGTGATTGTTTTTTCTTTCTGGCATAATTTTTCAAAAACACTTTATTCCTTTGTTTCTTGCATATAAAACTACTTAGACTCTAAAAACATAAGGGAATCAGAAAGAAAACTCACTGAACAATAAAGGTGATGAACTTGGTATCAAACTGAGATTAAATGTTTTGACCCCTTTTGCTCTACAGGGAGCCCCTCCCTGTTTCAATAAAAGAAAAAAAGTTGTTTCTTATTTTAACTTAAAAGATTGGAATTAAGGTATTCTAAGCTAATGTGAACATGATTTAAAATGTGTTGCATGTCAAAGAGCCAAGTTAGAGAAGGATTGCTTCAGCTGCAAGAATCATGTGACATCTAAAAAAGCAGGCACTTCGGAGGGGGGAGTTTTTCATGGTGAAGCACAGCAGAAGCAGCTGGGTCCCCAGCATTCCTCCTCATCCCAGAAACTCCAAAACTGGGAAGTGAAGCACCAGCTTTGTGGGTATGTTGCAAAAACTTATCTTTATATAGCCTTTCTCTTAAATTCATCTTTCATCTATTAATAGGAACATCACCCCCTCTGACTTTCAACCCTTAAACACACAAAGGTGGCCTGAGACTCAATAATGAGAGAAATCGTGGAGAATCCTTATTCTCTTGTGCTTTAATGACTAAATGCCAGGACATTCCTAAATCACCATGAAGTATAGATGTATAAACTGTGAAAATACAAATCTGCCATAATATTGGATTAAAAAAAAAAGTAGGCAGTTCAAAAACAAATGTCATTGAAACAGGCAATGCACCTGGTGAAGGGATTTTCCCACAAGCCAAAAGATATGGAAAATTCCATCAGGAGCTTGTCTCCAACAGCACCAGGATATAAAGGAAAGGCCAAACATGTTTTAAGCATAAGGAAAGCTTGCAGGTCAGAGAAAACGGGAGGATGTTTTAGGCATTGTTGCATTTGATCCTAACTGTTAATACTGTTTGCTATAGCACAGATGTATCAGCGGGTGGTCAACTTTCTGTACATGCTGTACAAGGTTTAAATAGCCATCAGTGAAGGGACAGAGGACTTGAGGTTAGGTGCTAGGATAAAGTTCAAACAAGGAGTACATTTTCATCCCCTATTTGTTGTGCAGCAGTAGCAACGTTTTAGCATCACGTGACAGCAAATTGTGTTTGAGTTTTCTAAAATGTTCCATCTGGCTTAGCTATCCCCCAGCAACAGAATTTTTTGCATACGTATGTAAACAGATTCTTAAACTATTTGAGTTATGGTAGGCAGACTAACTCAAAGAACAACTTGGGTACTTTGCCATTTATACTGACTATGACCCATGGAAGAAATTTGTGCTCATTTATGACAAGAGTAGGAATGTATCATCATCTATCCTCCTTCCCCCATCCCACCCCCCACCAGCTCACAACTGCCACGTAGCCAGATCTATTGCATTGCACTGTCCTATAAAACAGCAAAGAATGGTCCACTGAGAGATCAGTCTAGCTGGGGGTGAGGACAGTCAGCCCAGACCCACAACAGACTCCCTCCCAGTTTTCAAGATGATTGTGGTCCCGTGTATTCTTCTCCTAGCAGTAGGGAAGGTCTGAGTTACACTGCAATTTGCAGGTCTATACAGGGTGGAGTGGGGAAGCAGACAAGGATCTGCAGCTGCTATTGACACTTGGGCTATGTGGTACTACCCTCAGATACCTGCTCTTATAGGGACTGCTCTTTGCTGCATATGCTGGGGGTTCATGTTCTCCTAGATGAGCCAAACATTCCTAGTCCTGACATTACGCCAGTGATGAATGGCCTAGGTCATGAGTCTACCTGACCAAAACACATTTTGCAAAGCCAAATATTTTCATCAGTACAAAATAAACATGCTTGCCAAAAAATATAAACTCACAATTGAGATCTGTTAACGCTTGTAAAAGATAAAGAAACTCCCAGAACATTCCGTTTCTTTGGATTCTTTACTCTCTTATGTTACCTTTACTATTGTTTTTAACTACCTTTTGATTCCTATTTGGACCTCAAGGCAATTGCAGAGTTTAGGAGAAAACCTAAGTGTTAGGGGAAAGAGGTTCCAGTCTGGTCCTTGAGAGCAATTGTCAGGCATCTGGGTGTAAAGTGATTTGTCCAATGTGAGTAATTCATAATTTGGAACCAATGCTTTACAATTTTGCATTTGATAATACTCAAATACTTTTGCACTTGATAATGGTTTAAAATAATTATAACCACAGTTATTTAAAGAAACATAGGCTTTACATGTTTCTACATTAGATATTAGTCAAGGAAGAAAATTCTGATCTCATACTCATGGTGTAATGCATGTCAGAGGCCAGTTTATTCAGGTGAGTGAACCAGACCTTTACATGAAGGAGAAAACTCATACTGGATTTTCTGCATGGTATCTGGTATTTGACATTACCACATCAGCTTATGTACTATTGTTTTCTTTGAGGATTCTTCATCTTGGGGCTCAGTACTTAAGAAAACATATGGCCATTTTTTTTTAAATTCTGAACAGAATGAGTTTAGACATTTTGTGTATCATGTTAATGTGAAATCTGCTTGTCAGAGTTGAGGGTAAGCTCCGTGGGGCAATGTAGTAATTAAACTTTCCTGTGAAGTTGTGGGTTCTTGGATGGTATGTCTCCCAAGAAGTTCAGTCCTGCAATCTTGTGATTAGAGGAGTTTGCTTTGTGATCATCAAATGGGTAGGGATGTGTGTGTGTGTAAGCAAATGACTCTTAAGTCTCCTATCTGCATGGCGATTTGAAATACAGCTCATCAGGCTAAATTAAAAACACTCTTTGTTGATCTGAATATGTTTTCTCTCTTGAAATGTGCTGAAGGAAACAGGTCTGTTATATACATTCATGGCGCCTCTATGGAATTAGAGAGCAGGAGGGGCAGAGATGGATATATGAAGGTTTTTTGTGTTCACATTTCAATACCTTACAAAAGTGTTTCTTATGCCACTCACTGGTCAAATTGGAGGTGGGGCATGATCAAGGCCAGCTAGCTTAATGTTTAAAAAAATTTCAAGATTGGAGCCTGAAGTTTCAAAAGTTATCTGAAAAAATTGATAACTCTATTACGTATGAGAATTTATCAACATTCACAGACAGACCAAACATTGCTTTACAACTGTAGAATTTACTAAATTTGATATAACTACTTTTTACTAAGATGAATATCACTTTCTAGTTAATGAAAGTGGTTCTTAGAGTTTCAAGGAAATTGAAGATTAGCTTACCAATAGTTAATATGTGGTAGGATCACCTTCCTTAATTACTCCTTTTGCCCTCCCCTCTTCAATACCCACATGCACTTGCATGCACACACATCACATCACATCACATCACATCACATCACATCACATCACATGCACACACACACACAAGAGTGTCCAGATTCTGGGAGAACAGGGAAAGAGAGAGTTCAAATTCATAAGCAGACATTTTGCCTGGCATTAGATTTTACTCAGTGTCTAAGATGCAACTGTTTGGATGGACATCAAAAACGATGTTCCAAATTAACTAATGTGCAGGTGGAAAAATCCCAGCACCTTTCTAAAGCTCTTCAGAGGATTAACAATAGATAAACATATGCACTCAAGTAATTTATCAGCATGAGCTTCACCAGGTAAAACAGCCCCAAATTGAAAGAAGTTCACATCGGGCTAATCCTCACACTGACTTTGGAAATGATTGTCCCTTTATAACACTGCCTCATGATAATAAGCATTAATTTCGCTTTATTTTTTTAATACACTACCTCTAAATCCCAGACTTCCCTAGTACATAAATCTGCGCTCAACCTCTCTTGGAAACTGCCATTTTAAGTAATATGATTAAAATATAACTAAACCAATTTACTAGACACTAATTGATATAAACAAGAGTTAAGTTCTTATGGCATCTTTTTGGTCACAAAACATCATTAAACTTCTAAATAAAGACCCAAAATATTTCTAATATTAAACATTGAAATAAACATGAGCTATACACACATTTAAGAAAGATGAACGAAAACAAGTAAGATAACTATTTACCGAGTTTTTGGTGATTTGGTGAATGATGACAGTTGTAGTAGCAGTGGGTTAAATTAAGAAATAAATATTTGCAAAATGAACATTGTAAGGAGCACCTCCTACCATCGCACAGTTCAAAAACTAACACAAGTGTCATATGTTCGCTGAGCACCTCTGTATTGAATTGTTTATTGTTGTGCATTTGTATGATCATCATAGACACTGAGCACTTCTGTATTGAATTGTTTATTGTTGTGCATTTATATGATCATCATAGACTTTCTAATTTTTTTACCTTTCAATAATTTGTATTCATTCATTCATTTTCCAACCTGCTTATTCCAGTTCAGGGTCATGGGTGGCTGGAGCCTATAATGGCAGCACAGGGTGCAAGGTGGGAACCCGCCCTAGACTGAACACCATCCCGTCACAGGACCACTCCCACACCCATACTCACTCACACTGGGACCAATTAGACATGCCAGTTAACCTGATGATAACATATTTGGGATGGGAAGGAAATCAAAGTATCTGGAGAAACCTACACAGACATGAGGAGAACATGCAAACTCCACACAGACAGTGGCTCTAGCTGGGAATCAATTTTTTTTCTCATTAACGATACAGCAAAATGACATTATTTGAGAACCTGTTGTACTTCACTGCTACCATCCTTAAACCCTAAGCCCACTGAATTCATCCTTGTGAATAATTTCCTGTTTGCCACCTTTTTTTTGGTCAACTTTCTCTCATTCTATCTGTATTGTCAATAAAAGTAACAAAAATACATATTTATTTAGGTATTTTAGATATTTGTGGTTCTTTAATTTCAGAAAAGTTCATTTTATTGAAAAAGCAAATAGATATTTATAAGAAATTTGCAGAATGGTTGAAAAAAATTATTTGCAAAGTAGTCCCTGATCTATCACTGGGAATCAAACTAAGCTTGACTGACCAATGTCAGAGATTAAAAAAAAGCAAACAACAACAAAAAAACCAGCATTTCTTTTTATCAACCTAGATGACCTCAGACTTCCCTTGCAATTCTAGAGGGTCTTTGCCAGTTCTGTCCTAATCCTTTATTGTCTCAGTCTGTTTAAATCCAGCCTTCTTAAAATCAAACCGGACACTATTCTCTTTACAAAGTCTTCCCTACTTTGTTTGGGTGGGAAAGACTCACTTCTTCTGAATACTGAGTGCCCTGTGCTCATAGGAACTGCATCTTACGGCATTTAAGACTTTTCCTTTTATATTACTGACGTTTCTGGATGTGAGCTACCCTCATGTCTACTTGAGGGTGCAGCTTTACATACCATTCTGCTCTACTTTTATTCCAAGCATAATTTTATGCACATATTATATCCTCAATAAATGTTAGTTGAACAAATGAATACAAAAATAAATGAATTAACAGATACCAGAATATACAAATGGCATGTCATGGCATGTTATGGTATCAAGGTTCATGCAAAATGATGAAAAAAATTAAGGTTCTATAACATCAGCATCCAATCCTAGGTTTCAGCTTCTAGACTGTACTTTTACAATTGTTTTTTCTGCACAGAAATGATGAGATTTCTCAGAAAAGAAAAAGGCAGATAAGAGGCAGGGCTAACTTGCAGCTCCCACTCAAACAGACAGAACAGCATGTGGAAACTCACATCATGAAATTTTACTCCAAGAACTACCATAGGAACATACCAGGAAACCTGAAAGAATTCACAGACCTTTTGAAAGAAGTGGCTTCCTGTTTCTAACTCCGTGAGACAGCTGAAAACCTGTGAGTGCTCCAAGTGTGAGAGGGGAAAAGTCCACCTCCAAACACACATCCCTACTGGGGACCTGAAAATCCAGATCATGGGAGAAGGATTTAATCTTACCTAGAGCTGAAATAAATTTAGAGGGCCAAGCAAAACATAAAAGTAAAAGAAGCAGCAGGAAGAGCCTTGTAGGCACTCCCAGTTGCCAGGGAAGCCATTTCTGACTTTATCTCACAGAGGTCCCTGGGAAGGGCAGCCAGTAGAGTTGGGGAAGGGCCACGGGAGAAGGAGACTTCCATCTGAACTTTGGAATAATTTCGACTGAGCACGAATTTTCCTGGGCAGAATCTGGGGTCGGGTGGGATGGGAAGTGCAGACACTAGCACAGAAGCCGTGACAGGGGGTGAGGCCTGAAAGCCCAGCTTGCTTTCTCAGCAGGGAGGCTTGTAGAGTGAGGCAAGATGTCAGCCCTGTGCACTGGAGGCCTGGATGTAAATTCAGCTCTGTTGGTTGTTGAGGGAGCACAGTGGGAGTGAGATTGGCCTTGCTGGCTGCATGGGAGTTGGGTGAGGTCCATCACTGCTGGCTTTCCCCCACTTCCCTGGCAACCTGTACAAAGCAGCAAAGGCAGCAATATTGCCCTTTGGAACATAACATATTCCCCCTTGAAACATAACTCCATTTGCCTGAGAACCAACCCCCATCCTCCACAGTGACTGTAGCAACCTGACTTAAGGAGAGTCTGAGCTAAGACACTCATTACCTTGCCCCCACTGATGGTCTTTCCCTACCTACCCTGGTAGCCAAAGACAAAAGGCATAAACTGTGGGGGCTCTATGGCCCCATCCATCACTGGAGAAACTGTAATACTTATCCAGCAACCTTAGAGCAAGTTCATATGTCCCCATACTACTGCAGCTGATGCTTTCTTGTGAGTGCTACCACCTGGCTGGAGGCCAACCAACTCAAACCATTACAGCAATTCATAACAGAACAATCCTACTCCAAGGAAGGCGAAAACAACAGCTAATTCCACCACCTGTAACATCCTGGCTAACCAGAGGTCCTGAGTCTGTCCATGTGACAACTTTACTGCTAGTATAAACAGCATTCAAGAAAACCAGTTCACTAAACAAAACTACAACCGAAAACTCTTGCAGAGTCCACTTCACTTCCCTGCTACCTCCACTGGAGCAGGTGCTGGTATCCACAGTTGAGAGACCTGAAGATGGATCACATCACAGGACTCTTTGTAGACACTCCCCAGTACTAGCCCAGAGCCCAGTAGCTCCACTGGGTGGCTAGATATAGAAGAGCAATAACAATCACTGCAGTCTGGCTCTCAGGAAGCCCCATCCCCAGGAGAAGATGGAGAACACCACATCAAGGGATGGCCCTATGGGACAAAAGAATCTGACAGCAGCCCTTGGGTCCTGGATCTTTCCTCTGACATAGTCTACCCAAATGAGAAGGAACTAGAAAAATAATTCTGGTAATATGACAAAACACAGTTCTGTAACACCCCCAAAAGATTATACTAGCTCACCAGCAGTAAATCCAAACCAAGAAGAAATCTCTGAATTGCCAGAAAAAGAATTCAAAAGGTCTTCTGTTAAGCTACTCAAGAAAGCACCAGGGAAAGGTGAAAACCAACTTAAAGAAATTTTAGAGATAATACCGGCTATGGATGAAAAACTCTCCAGAGAAATACGTGTCATAAAGAAAAAACAATCACAATTTCTGGAAATGAAAGATGCACTAAGAGAAATGCAAATTACACTGGAAAGTTTCAACAAAGGAGTCAGACAAGTAGAAGAGAGAACTTCAGAGCTTGAACACAAGGCTGAAAGACAAAGAAAAGACAAAGAAAAAAGAATTAAGAAAAAATGAACAAAGACTTCAAGAAGTGTGGGATTATGTTAAACAACCAAACATAAAAATAATTGGGGTTCCTGAGGAAGAAGAGAAATCTAAAAGTTTGGAAAACTTATTCAAGGGATTAATTGAAGAAAACTTCCCTGGCCTTGCTAGAGAGGTAGACATTCAAATCCAAGAAGCTCAAAGAACACCCAGAAAATTTATTGAAAAAAGATAATTGCCTAGGTATACAACCATCAGGTTATCAAAAGTCAAGATGAAGGAAAGAATATTAAGAGCTATGAGACAAAAGCATCAGGTAACCTGTAAAGGAAAACCAATAGAATTAACAGCAGATTTCTCAGCAAAAACCCTACAAGCTAGAGGGGATCGAGGTCCTATCTTCATCTTTCTTAAGCAAAACAATTATCAGCCAAGAATTTTGTATCAAGCAAAACTACGCTTCAGAAATAAAGGAAAGATAAAGTCTTTTTTCAGACAAACTAATGCTGAGAGATGTCACCACTACCAAGCCAACACTACAAAAACAAACAAACAAACAAAAAAGCTAAAAAGAGCTCTAAATCTTTAAGCAAAATTGAAATACATCAAAAATAGGACCTCCCTTAAGCATAAATCTCACAGGGTTTATAAAGCAATAACACAATGGAAAACAAAAAAACAAGTTATTCAGGCAACAACTAGCATGATGAATGGAATGGTACCTCACATCTCAATACTAATGCTGAATGTAAATAGCGTAAATGCTCCACTTAAAAGATACGGAATGGCAGAATGGATAAGAATTCACCAACCAAATATCTGCAGTCTTAAAGAGACTCAATGAACACATAAGGACTCACATAAACTTAAGGTAAAAGGGTAGAAAAACATTCCATGTAAATGGACACCAAAAGCGAGTAGAAATAACTATTCTTATATCAGACAAAACAGAACTTAAAGCAACAACAGTTTAAAAAGACAAAGAGGGACATTACATAATGATAAAAGGACTAGTCCAACAGGAAAATATCACAATGCTAAATATATAAGCTCCTAAGACTGGAGCTCCCAAATGTATAAAGCAATTACTACTAGGCCTAAGAAATGAGACAGACAGCAACACAATAATAGTGTGGCACATCAATACTCCACTGACAGCACTAGGCAGGTTATCAAGACAGAAAGTCATCAAAGAAACAATGAACTTAAACTATAACCTAGAACAAATGGGCTTAACAGATATTCACAGAACATTTTTCCCAACAACTGTAGAATATACATTCTATTTATCAGCACATAGGAACTTCCTCCAAGATAGACTGTATGATAGGCCACAAAACACGTCTCAATAAACTTAAGAAAATCGAAATTATATCAAGTACTCTCTCAGATCACAGTGGAATAAAATTGGAAATCAACTCCAAAAGAAACCCTCAAAACCATACAAATACATAGAAATTAAATAGCTTGCTCCTGAATGATCATTGAGCCAAAAATGAAATTAAGATGGAAACTAAAAAATTCTTTGAACTGAACGATAATAGTGACACAACCTATAAAAACCTATGGGATGCAGCAAAGGCAGTCCTAAGAGGAAAGTTCATACCATTAAATGTGTATATCCAAAAGTCTGAAAGAGCACAAATAGACAATCTAAGGTCACACCTCAAAGAGCTAGAGAAACAAGAACAAATTGAACCCAAACAAAGCAGAAGAAAAGAAATAAGCAAGATCAGCACAAAACTAAACGAAATTGAAATAGCAACAACCAAAAATACAAAAGATAAATGAAACAAAAACAGTTTCTTTGAAAAGATAAATAAAATTGATTGACCATTAGCGAGATTAACAAAGAAAAGAGGAGAGAAAATCCAAATAAGCTCACTTAGAAGTGAAATGGGAAATATTACAACCATGCCACAGAACTACAAAAGATCATTCAAGGTTATGATGAATACATTTACATGCATGAACTAGAAAACCTAGAGGATATAGTGGGGATATAAAGTGGGGAAAGGACACCCTACTTAACAAATGGAACTGGCATCATTGGCAATCCACATGTAAAAGAATAAAAGTGGATCCTCATCTCTCACCTTATACAAAAATCAACTCAAGATGAATCAAAGACTTAAATCTAAGACCTGAAACCATAACAATTCTAGAAGATAACATCAGAAAAACTCTTCTAGACACTGGCCTAGGCAAAGAGTTCATAGTCAAGAATCCAGAAGCAAATGCAACAAAAAAAAGATAAATAGATGGGACTTAATTAAATTAAAAAGCTTCTGCACAGCAAAATAAATAATCAGCAAAATCAAGAGACAATCCACAGAGTGGGAGAACATTTTTGCAAAGTATGCATTTGACAAAGGACTAATATCCAGAATCTACAAGGAACTCAAATCAGCAAGAAAAAAATGACATAATCCCATCAAAAAGTTGGCTAAGGATGTGAATAGACAATTCTCGAAAGAAGATATACAGTGGCGAAAAATCATGAAAAAATGCTGAACATTGGTATTGTCAAGGAAATACAAATAAAAACCACAATGTAACAGACACCACCTTATTCCTACAAGAATGGCCATAATTAAAAAATAAAAAAGTAATAGATGTTGGCATGGATGTGGTGAAAAGGGAACACTTTAAACCACTAGTGGGAATGAAAACTGGTATAATCACTGTATTAGTCCATTTTTACACTGCTATAAAGAACTACCTAGACCTGGTAATTTATGAAGAGAAGAGGTTTAATTGACTCACAATTCCCCATGGCTAGGGAAACCTCAGGAAACCTACAATCATGGCGGAAGGCAAAAGGGAAGCAAGTACCTTCTTCACAGGGTGGCAGGAGAGAGAGAAAGTGAAGGGGAAACTGCCAAACACTTTTAAATCATCAGATCTCGTGAGAACTCACTCACTATCATGAGAACAGCATGGGAGAAACTGCCCCCATTATCCCATCAAGCCCCTTCCTTGACACATGGGGATTACAATTTGAGATGAGGTTTGGGTGGGGACACAGAGCCAAACCATATCAACCACTCTGGACAACAGTATGGAGATTCCTTAAAGAACCAAAAGTAGATCTGTGATTTGATACAGCAATCCCACTACTGGGTATCTACCCAGAGGAAGAGAAGTCATTATATGAAAAAGGCAGTTGCATGTAAAAGTTCATAGGAGTACAATTCGCAATTGCAAAAACATGGAACTAGTTCAAATACCCAACAATTAACAAGTGGATAAAGAAAAATGTGAAGTACATCTATATACCATGGAATACTACTCAGCCATAAGAAGGAAGGAATGAAATAATGGCATTTGCAGCAACCTGGATGAGGTTGGACACCATTATCCTAAGTGAAGTAATTCAGGAATGGAAAATCAACGTGGTATGCTCCCACTTTTAAGTGGCAGCTAACCTATGAGGACACATACATAAGAATGATACAATGGACTTTGGGGACTTGCAGGGAAAGGTGGGAGAAGAGAGGGATAAAAGACAACACATTGGGTACAGTGTACACTGACTGCTCAGATGATGGGTGCACCAAAATCTCAGAAATCACCACTAAAGCACTTATCCATGCAACCAAACACCACCTGGTCCCCCAAAACTATTGAAATAAAAATAAAAAATTAAGAAAATAGGGTATATATAATCATGGAATACTATGCAGCCATAAAAAAGAACAAAATCATGTTCATTGCAACCACATGGATGCAGTTGGAGGCCATAATCCTAAGCAAATTAATACAGGAACAGAAAATCAAATACTGTATATTCTCTCTTATAAGTGGGAACTAAACACTGGGTACTCACAGACATAAAGACGGCAACAATAGACACTGTAGACTACTTGAGAGGAGAGGGAGGGAGGGGGTCAAGGGTTTAAAAACTAGCTATTGGTTACTATGCTTAAAATCTGGGTGACAGAATCATTCATATGCTAAACCTCAGCATCGCACAATATTCCCATGTAACAAACCTGAACATGTAGCCCCAGATCTAAAATAAAAGTTGAAATTATTTTTAATAAATAAGTAAATAAAAGAAATGAGGAAACTTTCACTTTTCATTATAGAATTAATCTGATTAACTAATGTCCTATATAAACTATCTTAATGTTAATAGGTATACTATCATCAGCGGATAAAACTCATTAATAAGACTGACCAGTGATGACAGAAGAAGCACTGCTTAAAGCCATAATTTGAGTGAGATTGAGATAGAAATGCCATTTTATTAACATTCTTTATGGAGAAACTGAGGTTGTATTCTACCCAATTTATTTTGGTTCCTCACATGCCACCTTGCTCCATATAAGATGAAGCAATGCCATATTCTGTAGTCTTGCAATATCCCATAGGGTGCTTCATGTTTATAATACAGGTTATTAGTATTATTAGTATTAATATTCCATAAAATAGATTAATAAGTTATTTCCTCTCCATAGTATTTTATGTAATTTGACTTCCTTTTCTTCTTTTGATATCAGTACATATTTTCAAATAATTAGAAAATAGGAAAAGATTAGAACTGATGATTCTTAGTTATACTTTTAATTTGAGATAATTGGAGGTTCACAAACAGCTTTAAGGAATAATACAGAGAGATCCTATGCACCTTCTATCCAGCTTCCCTCAGTGGTAGCCTCTTCAAAACTATGGTACAATATCACAACCAGGATGTTGACATGCTATCAGCAAAATACAGAACAACTCCATCATCACAAGGATTCTTTCCATTGCTCTTTTATAGCCAACCCTGCAGTGGCAACCAGTCATCTGTTCTCCATTTCCATAATTTTATCATTTAAAGAATGTCCTATAAATCAAGTTATACAGTATTTAACCTTTTAGCACTGGCTTTCTCGTTGCAGTGTAATTCCCCAGGGATTCATGCACATTGTCCACTTAAGTATTCTTTGATTGCAGAGTAATATTCTGTGATATATGTATGTACCAGTTTGTTTCGCTGTTCACCTGTTGAAGGACATGTGGGTTCTTTCCAGTTTTTGATTACCATAAATAAAACATCCATGACAAATGTTTGCGTGAACATGAAACTTCATTTCTCTGGGATTGCCCAAGGATACAGTTTCTGCATCATATATGAGTTGCATGTTTAGTTTCACAAGAAAATGTCAAATTGTTTAACATAGTGGTGGCACCATTTTCCATTCCCAACAGCAACATATGAGTGATTCAGTTTCTCTGAATCTCTGTCAGCATTTAGTGCTGTTGATATTTTTTATATCAGTCATTCTGATAGGTATACAGTGATTTCTTATTGTGATTATAATGTATTTCCCTAATGACTGATATATTTTCATGTGCTTATCTGTCAAGTATATATCCTCTTTGGTTAAACACTTGCTCATTTCTTTTTTTTATCTTATTTTTATTGAGACAGGATTTCCCTACATTGCCCAGGCTGGTCTTCAACTCCCAGGCTCAAGAGGTGCTCCCACCTCAGCCTCCTGAGTAGCTGGGATAACAGGTCCATATCACCACACCTGGATCCCTTTCTTTTTCTATTTGGATTATTTGTTTACTGTTGAGTTTTGAGTGTCCTTAAAATTTTTAGATGCTAGACCTTTGTTAAACGGAGGGTTTGAAAATATTTTCTCCTAGTTTGTAGCTTGATTTTTCATCTTCTTAAAAGGATCTTTCACTGAGAAAATTTTTAAAAACTTTTTTTTTTTTTTTAGATGGAGTCCCGCTCTGTTGCTTAGGCTGGAGTGCAGCGGTGCAATCTTGGTGCACTGCAACCTCCGCCTCCCGAGTCCGAGTGATTCTCCTTCCTCAGCCTCTCCAGTAGCTGGGATAACAGGCACACACCACACTCAGCTAATTGTTTTGTTCTTTTAGTAGAGACAGTGTTTCGCCATGTTGGCCAGGCTGGTCTCGAACTCCTGACCTCAGGTGATTCGCCTGCCTCAGCCTCCCAAAGTGCTAGGACTACAGGTATGAGCCACTGTGCCCGGCTGAAAAATTTAAAAACTTTGATGAAGTCTAATTTATCAATTTTATCTCGTATGGATTGTGATTTTGGTGTCAAGTCTTAGAATTCTTGCCTGATCCTAAATCTCCAAGATTTTCTCCTATTTTTTTTCCTAAAAATTTCATAATTGGATGTTTTACAGTTAAGTCTGTGACCCAGTCTGAGTTAACTTTTGTATAAGGTATAAGATTTAGGTTGAGATTCATTTTTTCCTATTGTGTTCCAGTACCATATGTTGAAAAATGTACTATAGTTTTGAAATGCTACCATTGATGGAAGCTGGGTAGAAGGCACATAGGATCTCTCTGTACTATACCTTAAAACTGTGAACCTCCAACTATCTCAAATTAAAAATCTACCCATCCTCTATTGAATTACTTTTGCACCTTTGTCAAATATCGGTTGGGCATATTTTCTGTGGGTCTATTTGTGTGGGCTTTCTATGCTCTTCCATCAATCCTTATATTTATCTATCCACCAATATCACACTGTCTTGATTACACTCTATCTATATAGTGGGACTGAATATTGTATAGAGAGATTTCTTCTACCTTATTCCTTTTTCAAGATGGTTTTAGCTATTCTAGGATCTATGCCTTTCCATGTAAATATTAGAATAAGCTTGCCTCTGTATGCCTACAAAAAACACTTACTGGAATTTTTATAGGAATTGTAAAACTATAGATTAATTTGGAGGGAATTAACACCTTTACTATGTTGAGATTTCCAGTCCATAAATGCAGCATGTCTTTTCATTTATTTAGGTCTCTGACTTTTCTTTATCAGCATTTCATAACTTTCAGCATACAGATGCTGTATGTGTTTTATTAAGTTTATACTTAAGTATTCCTTTTTGTTCTTCTGAAAGCTCCTAATGGTATTGTGATATTAATTTTGGTTTCCATATGTTCTTTCTTTGTGTATAGAAATGTGATGAACTTTTCTTTGTTAATCTTGTGTCCTATAACCTTGCTGAACTTCCTAGTTTTAGGAATATTTGTGTGTGTGTGTGTGTGTGTGTCTGTGTGTATTCCTTAGGATTTTCTACACAGTTTGTCACCTGCAAAAAGGGACAGTTTTATTTATACCATTCTAATATGTGTGAGTTTCTTTTTTTGTTGTTTGTTTGTTTGTTTTGTCTTACTGAAATGGCTAGAACTTTGAGTAACATGTTTAAATAAGAGTGGTAAGAACGAACATCCTTGCCTGAGTCTTTCACCATTAAGTATATTAGCTATAGGTGTTGTGTAGATGTGTTTTTATCAAGTTGAAGAAATTTCTCCTCCATTCCTGGCTTGCTGAGGGTTTTTGTTATGATTGTGTGTTGATTTTGTGAAATGTTTTTTCTGTGTTAATTGATACGCTCATGTGAGTTTTCTTCTTCAGCCTGGGCATATGATGGATTACACTGATTTTCAAATGTTGAACCAGGCTTACATACCTAGAATAAATACCACTTGGACATGTTTATAACAAATTTTATACACTGCTGGATTCAATTTACTATATTTTGTTGAGGAATTTTGCATCTAAGTTCATGAGAGATATTGACCTGTAATTTTCTTTTTCTGTTTTGTCTTTGTCTGATTTTGTATCAGGGTAGTATTACCTTTGTAAAGTGAGATGAGAAATCTTCTTTCCTCTTTCCTATTCTATTTTCTGGAAGGGATTGTGTAAAATTGGGTTTAGTTATGCAAATGTTTGGTAGAATTCTCCAGTGAAACCATATGTGCACAGTGATTTCTTTCTCAGGAGCTTTAAAATTGCTAATTCAGTTAAGTGTTTGTAGGACTATTTATTTTTCTTATTTCATCTTGGTTGAGTTTGGTAGTTTGTGGATTTTCAAGTTCATTTGTTCTGAGTTGTCAAATTTATGAGCATGAAGTCATTTTGTGGTATTCCCTTATTATCCTTTTGACATCTATAGGATCTGTGTTGATAGGGCCGGATTTATTTCTGATGCTGGTGATTTGTGCCTTTTCCATTTTTCTTTCTCATCAGTCTTACTAGAGATTTATCAACTTGATTTTTTCATAGAACCAGCTTTTTTCCATTGAATTTTCTCTATGGTTTTCCTATTTACACTTACACTAATAAATCCTCTTAGTTTTTATTATTTCTTTCCATCTGCTCAATGATCTTAAAAGTTTAATTTTCTATATTTATATTTTTCATTTTAAAAGCTGATGATTTCTGAATTGACATGATAGTTCATAAATATGATTTTAATTGTGTTAAATATAGAGTAATCCTTAAATTGATAACAATGTTCTATATTAAATGTTTAATGGTGACAAAAAGTTTAAATAGAAAACAAAAATCAGCTAATTGGCATATAATAAGCTAATGTATTTAAGTTTCCATTTGAAGTGATTCTGGGAATTTACAAGAATTCATTCTCAATCTAAAAAGTCATATCTGAGAAAAAAATTTCAACACACCTCTAAATCACTGTGCTCTGACATGTTGAGACCTAAGAAATTTCTATAAGGGTTCTTTCTTCCAAGGAGAGACAGGGAAACTGAAGAGTAGAAAACAAACTGGAGAGAAATGAATTACCCACACAGGAAAGAAGGGATCTTTTAGCTGAAATATAGCTGGAAAATTTAGGTAGAGGTCTTACACGAGAGTGAAAGAAAGGCAGAAATGTCTGAGTCAGAGAAAGATAGCTCCCCAAAGAGAAGGAGGCTGCCAAAAAGAGCAGGGGCTTGCAACTGAGCTGCATTGTGAAAAAATGTAGAGAAAAGAAGACCTCTCTTTAAAAAAATATATGTTTTTAAGGAAGTAAAGATCAAGATCAGAAGTAAAAGTACCAGTTAATTAATCTTTAGGAGTTTATTAATTCAACTTACAGTCCCTGCCCTCTTGAAGCTTATAATTTAGCCAGTTGGTTCTGCTTTATTAAATTGTTTTAAAGCACATTACACTTAAAATAGAAGTTTATATATTAGTTTACACTTTAATAGCTAATAAGAGACGATGTTTTTAAAATTATAACTTTTAAACTTATACGAATCCCTGAAGTTTAGCCAGTGTGTCTGCTTTAACAATGAGTCTCATTGAGCTATAGTGAATTGAATTTTCTATAGACTAAAAACTGATGAGAAATTAGATGCTTATTTTTTATGTCTGCTGGAGTATACGTGCAACCAATAGGTAATTCCATTCCATTTTTGAAAGTTAGCTCTGTATATTAGTTTCTCCCAAGTCTCTGAAGAGGTTGAGTTTCTATTTTACTTCTCTTTTTTCTTTAGCTCCCTCAATATAAACCTTCCTCAATGTTTCATCTTCAGGTCATTCCTTTTCTGGTCTTAAATTCTTTTTTAAATTTTTTTAATTTACTTTTTTCCCATAACTTATTGGAGCACAAGTGGCATTTGGTAACATGAGTAAGTAATTTAGTGGTGATTTATGAGATTTTGGTGCACCCATCACCCGAGCAGTATACACTGCACCATATTTGTGGTCTTCTATCCCTCACCCCCATCCCACTCTTCCTTCCAAGTCCCCAGAGTTAATTGCATTATTCTT
>NW_012119821.1:9604305-9605996 GCF_000951035.1 Colobus angolensis palliatus | reverse complement strand
TTTCAGTTATCTTTTGTATTTTTGTTGTTGTTTGTTTCAATTTCATTTAGTTCTGCTCTGATCTTGGTTATTTCCCTTCTTCTGGGTTTGGATTTGGTTTGCTCTTGTTTCTCTAGTTCCTTGAGGTGTGACCTTAGAGTGTCAGTTCGTGTTCTTTCAGTCTTTTTGATGTAGACATTTAGGGCCATGAACTTTCCTCTTAGCGCTGCCTTTGCTATATCCCGATGTTTTGATAGGTTGTGCCATTATTGCCATTCAGTTCAAAGAATTTTTAAATTTCCATCTTGATTACATTTTTTTGACCCAATTTTCATTCAGGAGTAGGTTATTTAATTTCCATGTATTTGCATGGTTTTGAAGGTTCCTTTTGGAGCTGATTTCCAGTTTTATTCCACTGTGGTCTGAGAGAGTGTTTGATATAATTTTGATTTTCTTAAATTCATGGAGACTTGTTTTGTGACCTGTCATATGGTTGATCTTGGATAAAGTTCCACGTGCTGTTGAATAGAATGTGTATTCTGCAGTTGTTAGATGAAATGTTCTATCTGTATCCCTTAAGTCCATTTGTTCCAGGGTATAGTTTAAATCCATTGTTTCTTTGTTGGCTTTCTGTCTTGATGACCTGTCTATGCTGTCAGTGGAGTATGGATGTCCCCCTCTATTATTGTGCTGCTGTCTATCTCATTTCTTAGGTCTATTAGTAATTGTTTTATAAATTTGGGAGCTCTAGTGTTCAGGGCATATATGTTTAGAATTGTGATATTTTCCAGTTGGACAAGGCCTTTTACGCCTTTTACCATTATATAATATCCCTCTTTGTCTCTTTTAACTGCTGTTGCTTTAAAGTTTATTTTGTCTGGTATAAGAATAGCTACCCCTGCTTGCTTTTGGTGTCCATTTGCATGAAATGCCTTTTTCCACCCCTTTACTTTAAGTTTATGTGAGTCCTTGTGTGCTAGGTGAGTCTCCTGAAGGGAGCAGATGGCTGACAAGTTCTTATCCGTTCTGCAGTTCTGTATCATTTAAACAGAACATTTAGGCCATTTACATTCAATGTTCATATTACAATGTGAGGTACTGTTGGATTCATTGTGCTCTTTGTTGCCTGTGTACTTTGGTTTTTCGTTTTTGCTTTTTAACTTGTATTTTTGCTTTATAGGTCCTGTGTGATTTGTGGTTTAAAGAGGTTCTCTTTTGATGCGTTTCCAGGATTTGTTTCAAGATTTAGAGCTCCTTTTAGCAGTGCTTTCAGTGATGGCTTGGTAATGGTGAATTCTCTCAGCATTTGTTTGTCTGAAAAAGACTGCATCTTTTCTTCATATATGATGCTTATTTTTGCTGGATACAAAATTCCTGGCTGATAATTGTTTTGCTTGAGGAGGCTGAAGATAGGACCCCAATCCCTTCTAGCTTGTAGGTTTTCTGCTGAGAAATCTGTGGTTAATATAGATTTTCCTTTATCAGTTACCTGGTTCTTCTGTCTCACAGCTCTTAAGATTCTTTCCTTCGTTCTAACTTTGGATAACCTGATGACAATGTGCCTAAGCTAAGATCTTTTTGTGATGAATTTCCCGGGTGTTCTTTGTGCTTCTTGTATTTGGATGTCTAGTTCTCTAGAAAGGCTGTGGAAGTTTTCCTCGATTATTCCCCCAAATATGTTTTCTAAGCTTTTAGAATTCTCTTCTTCCTCA
>NW_012119821.1:9584357-9597880 GCF_000951035.1 Colobus angolensis palliatus | reverse complement strand
TGCTGGGAGATCCACTGCTCTCTTCAAAGCTGTCAGACAGGGGCATTTACCTCTGCTGAGGTTTCTGCTGCATTTTGTTTAGCTATGCCCTGTCCCCAGAGGAAGAGTCTACAGAGGCAGCCCAGCCTCCTTGAGCTGTGGTGGGCTCCACCTAATTCGAGCTTCCCAGCAGCTTCGTTTACCTACTTAAGCCTCAGTAATTGTGGGCACCCCTCCCCCAGCCTTCCTACTGCCTTGCAGTTAGATCTCAGACTCCTGTGCTAGCAATGAGGGAGGCTCCGTGGGCATGGGACCCTCCAGGCCAGGTGTGGGATATAATCTCCTGGTGTGCCCTTTGCTAAGACCCTTGGTAAAGTGCAGTATTAGGGTGGGATTTTCCAGGTGTTGTGTGTCTCAATTTCCATTGGCTAGGAAAAGGAATTCCCGTCCCCCTTGCGCTTCCCAGGTGAGGCGATGATGCCTCACCCTGCTTCAGCTCTCACTAGTTGGGCTGCACCTGTGGACCAGCGCCAACTGTCCGACACGCCCCAGTGAGATGAACCCAGTACCTCAGTTGAAAATGCAGAAATCACCCGTTTTCTGTGTTGCTCATGCTGGGAGCTGGAGGCTGGAGCTGTTCCTATTCGGCCTTCTTGGGCATACCCCCATTTTTTCTTTAAGCTATCTATTTCCTTGAATATTTCTCCCTTCACTTCTTGCATAATATTTTAAATTTCCTTGCATTGGGTTTCACCTTCCTCTGGTCCCTCCCTGATTAGCTTAATAACTAACTTCCTGAATTCTTTTTCAGGTAAATCAGGGATTTCTTCTTGATTTGGATCCATTGCTGGTAAACTAGTGTGATTTTTTTGGGAGTGATGAAGAGCCTTGTTTTGTCATATTGCCAGGGTTGGTTTCCTAGTTCCTTTTCATTTGGGTAGGCTCTGTCAGAAGGAAGGTTTAGGGCTGAAGGCTGCTGTTCAGATTCTTTTGTCCCACATGTACCCTTGATGTAGTACTCTCTCCCTTTTCCTATGGATGTGACTTCCTGTGAGCCAAACTGCAGTGATAGTTGTCTATCTTCTGGGTCTAGCCACCCAGCAAGCCTACCCAGCCCTGGGCTGGTGCTGGGGGTTGTCTGCAAAGCATCCTGTGATGTGAACCATCTATGGGTCTCTCAGCTGTGGATACCAGTGCCTGTTCTTGCAGAGATGGCGGGGGTGTGATGGACTCCATAAGGGTTCTTAGCTTTGGTGGTTTAATGTTCTATTTTTGTGCTGGCTGGCCTCCTCCCAGGAGGTGCTGATTTCCAGAAAGCATCAGCTGTGGTATTATGGGGAGGAACTGGCAGCGGATGGGGCCCTAGAACTCCCAAGATTATATTCCCTGGGTTTTCCACTACCAA
This sequence comes from Colobus angolensis palliatus, assembly GCF_000951035.1. Lineage (NCBI taxonomy): Eukaryota > Metazoa > Chordata > Mammalia > Primates > Cercopithecidae > Colobus > Colobus angolensis. Next base: position 9,596,496 of record NW_012119821.1, on the reverse strand, counting down.
GGTAGGTAGGGAAGGACCATCTGAGCTCAGACTCTCCTTGGGCGGGTCTTGCTGTGTTTGCTGTGGGGTATGGGGATGAGATTCCAAGGTCACTGGAGTTGTGTATCTAGGAGGATTATGGCTGCCTCTGCTGAGTCATGCAGGTTGTCAGGGAAGTGAGAGAAAGCTGCCAGTCACAGGCCTTGCCCAGCTCCCATGCAAACTGAAGGTCTGGTCTCACTTCCACTGTTCTCCCACCTCTACATCCCCCAGAAAGTTCCCAAGCGGAGAGCAATACAGGCTTGAAAACCTGCTTCAGGCTATCCACCTTCCAAGTGTGAAAGGAAAGGGCTTGGTTCTTCCCCAGCTTGTGGAGTCTGCACACCGGATTTGTGTACTCTCTAGAGTTCTGGCCAGTAGATTTCTCACCCCATTCAAATTCTTGCAAGGTTCAGCTAAAGATTTCCTTCTCGCTGTGGCGTTTGACCCCTTGTTCCTCTCCTGTTGCATCCCTGTGGTGCCAGACAGGAGTGGCCTGCTAGGGGACCCAGCAAGCTCCCAGGGCCTTCCTGCTGCTTCCTCTATCCCTGTATTTCACTCAGCTCTCCAAATTGACTCCACTCCAGGTAAAGTCGGAAATTTCTCCTGCAAACAGACCTTCAGCTTCTCCAGTAGGGGTGTGTGTTTGGGAGTGGAGGCTCTCCCTTTCCCACTTCCGCAACTGGGGCTCTCACAGTTTTGGGGGGTCTCCTAGGTCCTGCAGGGGCAGTCCGCTTCCTTCAGAATGTCTGTGGGTCCTCTCTGGATTGCTGGGGTTTTTTTATTGCAGTTCATCTGGAGCTAAAATTCACAATGCGAGCCACTGACTGCTCTGTCCAGAGCTGCAATCTAGTCCATCCTCCTGCCCACCATGATCCTAATCATAATATCTTAAATTCTACTACATCTCATTCTGAAATGTCTGTCTCTCTCCAACTGTTCCCCACCCCAAATCTGTCAAACTCCCATATGTACTTTCAAATCCATCTCAGAAGTCACCTTTTCTGGAAAGTCATCCATAAATACTTCCTCTTTCTAGAAGTCTTATTATTCTTGTATATACTGCTTGTGCTAACATCGACCATATTACACTGTATTTTACTTTACAATTACCTTCCTAAGTAGACTTGATGACAGAGATTGGGTCTTATGACTCCAGTATTCCAAGTCAGCACAGGGAAAGTGCTTGTAATAAATGCTGTTGAATGAATCAATACTTTTATATATAAGAAAGCAATGGCTACTTAATATATCTGCAAATATACCTAGCATATTCAGAGTATGCTTCTTTTTCTTAAGTAATAAGACATTTTTAACACTTCGTATACTTCTATAAAATATTTAGTGTGAATCAAGAAAGCTAAACTTTATGAAAGAATTAATTCTAGTTAAGAAATGATGTCTCTTGCCTTAAAAAATTACTATCAAGAAAATGAGATTTGTCATAGCCTGCAAAGTCATAGGTATGCAAAATACATGTCTGAAAGGACTGTTATCTAAAACACAAAGAACTCTAAAACGCAACAATGGGAAAAAGAATAACTTGATTTAAAAATGGGCAAAAACCCTGAACAGGCACCTCACAAAGATGATATACACATGCCAAATGAGGATATGAAAAGATACTTCACATCATATGTCATTAGGGAATTGCAAATTAAAGTAGCAATGAGATACCACTTACATCTACAAGAATTGCCAAAATCCAGAACACCACTGACAACACTAAATGCTATGAGTATGTAGAGCAACAGGTGCTCTCATTCATTGCTTGTAGGAATGCAAAACAGTACAGCCATTTTGTAAGACAGTTTGGCAGTTTTTTTAGTTTTTTTGTTTGTTTGTTTGTTTTTTTAAACAAAAAGAAACATCTTCTTACTATACAATCATGGTCCTTGGTATATACTCAAATGAACTGAAAATTTATGTTCATGAAAAACCCATTCACAGATGTTTATATCAGCTTTATTCATAATTGTTCAAAATTGGAAGCAACCAAAGTATTTTCAGTTAGGTGAATGGATAAACTGTGGTATATACAAACAATAAAATATTATTTAGCACTAAAACAATATGAGCTATCAAGCCATGAAAACACATGGAGGATATTAAATGCATATTTTTAAATGAAAGAAGTGAATCTGAAAAGGCTACATACTCTGGTTCCAACTATATGCATTCAGGAAAAGGCAAAACTGTAGAGGCAGTAACAAGATAAGTGGTTGCCAGGTTAGGTGTGAAGAAGGGAAAAAGAGGCGGAGCACAGAGGATTTCTAGAACAGTGAAACTATTCTGCATTATGCTATAACGGTGGATACGTGTCATTACACATTTGTCAAACTCAGAAGATACAACACCAAGAATAAACCCTAATGTAAACTATGGACTTTGGATGATAATCATATGTCAATGTTGGTTCATCCACTGTAGCAAATGTACCACCATGATTCTGGATGTTGACAGTGGGAGAGTCTGTGGAAGTTGGGGAGGAGAAGGTGTATGGAAAATCTCTGTGCCTTCTGCTCAATTTTGCTGTGATCCTAAAACTGCTCTTTAAAATGGTCTATTAAGAAAAGAACATCTGTCCTACATTTTTAGTGTAAGTAATTAAAATAAGAAGGACAACAGTATCGCATACCACAGTGCAGGACCTTGCTACTTGAAGTGTGTCTGTGGACCAGCTGTTAGGACAGCACCTGGGAGCCCGCTGTAAATGTAGAAGCCCAGGTTCACCCCCAAGACCAACTGAATCACAGGTTGTGTTTTGAAAAGTTCCCCAGGTTATTCTTAGGTACATCAGAATTTGAGAAGCACTGGTGTGGAAAATCAACAATTAAACTGAACGCAGAAGAACCAGGTTCTTTTCTTACCTCATCCATTCAAAAGTTGTTTAGCATTGGACAATGTACTGAAACTGTAGGTTTCTAGTCTGTAAAACAAGAGGGTTGAACTAGGTCAAAGGTCTTCACAGTGTGGCCTGTAGAATAGCAACATCAGCATCACCTGGGACATAATGGAAATGCAAATTCTATGGACTCAGAAACAGTATGGGTGAGCCCATGATCTGTTATTTAACAAACCCTGCAAGTGCTTCTGAGGCAAACTGAAAATGAGAACCATTATTATGGCCTCTAAAGTTAGTTCTTTCCAATATAAACTTTTTATGATCATTTGGACAAATGTAAACGTCACAAGATCATATATATATATAACTTGAAACTGAATACTTAACATGCTTTAAACAATGAACTGGCATTGTTTTCATTCTCAGATCATGCCTTTACCTATTTAAAATATTTCTTATATTTTTCAAGATATAAATTTCTGTTTATATACAAATATATACGTTTCTGTTGAAATTTTCAGGTACAAAATCAGATTCCCTGGACTCTGATGCAGAGCAATTGATTTGAAGACACCCTTCAGACAAAGAAACTCTGAGCTTGCTGCTTGTTAAGGGATAAAGAGTTTAATCTGACATAATAGAGGTTTTTTTTTTTTTTTCTTTTGTAATTAGCAAACCACACATATTTAGTGCCAGGATGGCTGGCTAGGGTCATTTTCATTAACATAGTTCCCACTGAATGCTAAGGATGTCTCTTTCATCCAATAAGAAAATCTAAAAAAGAGGACAAGGTAAACTTTAATTTGGATTAATCACAGATAAGAATGTCATGATCACATACTAAATTGTGAATCAGGAAACAGCTGATAGGATTCAGTAAGAGCACATGAAAGCAATAATTTTTTGTCTGATTCAAGTAGGATGAGAGACTTTGGTTGCATTTGAAATTCTATCAAGAACGACACAGACAAGCACTATTTTTAACTCCTACTTTTATTGTAAAATAATTCACAGTGTAAGAAACAAACAGAATTTTAAAAGAGGGAAACTGTGGGTATATAATCCAGCAGCTCAGTTTTCTTTATCCGACAGTTGTTAGTGTTACTATGGGGGAAAAGATTTGCATTCCAAGGTTGTGAATTCATAGGGCCATGTTTGCATTCACTTCATGAACAAAGCACCCACAAACACAGATCCAAAGGGCTTTTTCTCCTGAAGTCTGACTGTGGACTATTTACTAATATAATTAAACAGTAATGGGGGATGATGTATTTGCATGCCTTAAACATAATTTACTGTAACCATTTCGTCTGTGATATATAAGCCGTGGTAATTCATCGATGCTGTCAGTTGCTGGCTCTAACATCTGTCTAAACCATTAGAGACAGCAGACACAGCATTGCATTTGTTGTTGTTGTTGTTTTCTCCTAAAGATTTTCATTCTCTTGATCTTTTGAGTCTTGATGAATAGAACAATTCCACCAACATTTCTGGCAAGATTTTCGAAGAAACAGCATTCAATTTTATGAGAGCAGATTGGCTTTTTACCTTTTTGCAGGAAACAATTACTTGACTTTAAGCATAAATCAAGCAGGAACCTTAAAAATGGGAGGCTGTGAAAAGGTAGGGCTTTTGAAAATGTGGCCTAAATGTGTTTCTGATGACAATAAATAAATAGGATTTTGATTTCTAATAACGTGTTTATCTCTCTAACCACTCTACATCCTCAAAGGGAATGTTGTGTTTGGACTACAAAGGGTCGGCATGAACCAAAGATGAAGCCTGTGATGGGGCGAAGGATGTGACCCCTGTGAAGAGCTACTGAAATAGGCTCTGCAGAAAATATGCTTGGACACACATCCATCCCCAAAGTATCGATCCCAAAGAATCCCAAATGACTAACCCAAGCAGATGAGAGAGGGACAAGAGGAATAGAGAGAAGGGAAGCTATGACAAAAGAAGGGTCAGGGGATGAGGAAATGGAGAAGGTGGAGGAAGAAATAGAGAAAAAGAGGAAGAAAACATGGGGAGGAGAACAAGAGATAGAAAAAAATTAAAAGGAAGTGAGAGAAAGGAAACAGAAGTCTGAGGAAGGGCCCCAGATGAAGAGGAGGCAGAGAAGGAGAAATAGTAAAAGAGAGAGGGCTGAGGTGGGGGTGTTTTTATATTGAGAGGGTCCTCATGGGTGTGGTTCTGGAGATTTTTCCAAATGAGGTTATGATAACTACACATTAGACAGCCTACAGAAGCTTTTCCCCAGCATTTATCAGCAAATGCCTCAATGGTATGGATGAAATTAGCAGAAAGTCAGGGTTATTCTCCTGAGATATACTGTTTTCCTAGGTCACAAGGTGAATTTTTTTTTTTTTTTTTTTTTTGCTGTAGTCATTGGAAACTAGTAAGTATAGTCAGAGGGAGGATTCTGCTATAGCAATGTCACATCCCAATTAACCTAGAAAAATGTCTCAGCCACTGTATAATTGTTTTCCCTGTTACTCTTCCCATAATGGATTTTTGGTCACTGTTGGAGTCAAGCTTTCCCCTCGTCTAGGGTTTACAGGTTTGCTTGTGATGGAGCACAAAGACACTGTCAAGCCTTACTCACAGCTTTATGGATTCCAATTTAAATTTTTTAATTAAAATTTTTAAAATTTAAAATATTTGAATGGTACAGCATAATGATTTAAATACATATACATTGTATAATGGTGATCAATCAGCTTTGTGTTTGCTACATATATATGTAAACTGTATTTTTCTGTTAGGACACAGAGCGAATGACACATTTTGGGAAAGAAGTCCACATATTTTCTTAGGTTTACCTATGGTCCAATAAAATTGAATTTACTTCTGTTCAACCTGACTATAAAGTTGACGTCCTATATATATTAATCTGTTACATTTGGGCTACATCTAAGTTTACTAAAAAATGGGGTTTGTCATTCATATATTTTATGATATTATCAAATTTCTTTCCCCAGCTATTTCATACCTGTTTTCTCCAACAGAAAGTCTTTTATTGCGATGAGCTGACTATTATCTCATCTAATAAGGATTAAGTGTTCTATAAATAAAAATATTTCTTATTAAATTTTCTTTACTATCACTGATTACTTCTTAATAATAATATTCCTAGTATATTTTAACTTGTTTTCAGGCAATTTTCCTGAAATGCTAGAAAAGAAATGTCTCTCAATAAAACACCAGTTACATAAATCCCCAAAAGCCTTTGTTTAATTTTTGTTAGAAGGTGCGTACTCCCACTTAGGATATTTGGAATGTGTTCAACGCAGGTGTGAATCATTGGTATGTCATCTTGAGAATATATTGAAAGAAAAGTCCTCGCAGAAAATAAAATACTTTAAAATAATCTTGTAGCATCTGGTTTATACCTGGAAAAGCAAATTTTATAGTTTAGCATTGTGATGATTTTAGAAATCTAACGTGAACTGTCCTTGGATTTTTTGTTTTCTTATTTCAGACTATTTCCATGAACAAAACTAGTTTGACTATTTTGAGCCTTTTTGTCCACAACTGAACACCTGAAGTAAAAGTAGCAGAGAGTAATGAATTAAATTACCCTGTGGCATTCATATTACCCTGTAGCCAGAGTTAGTGTGTATGACTGTGCAAGTATTTATTTGTAGTACTACAAACTCAAGAGTTTATAATCTTCACCCTCTTTAGCCTGTAAAGTCTTTAGCCTAAAAGTGTGAACACACCTACACTCAAAATTTGTATGTAAAGCCTACTTATTCAGAGGAATAACATATGAGGTACTTTCTAAATAATGCCAAAATATTACTGAAGTTCACTGTAGCATGGCTTTTTATTCTTTTTCTTTTTTGTACTGGCATGGTTCCTGAATACAATCCTAATTCATTCTTTCATAACCTCAATTAAGGTATACAGGAAGGCATTCAGGAGTCTTCTTTTTCTTTTGAACTATCAGTTCTTAAGTTTTGTGAATATAGTCTTTTTTTGAAAAGTGAGAACTTTCTAAATAACAGCTAATATTTTTCAGATGATGTCACACAAACTTGCATATATAATTTCCACATTATCTTTATTGATGGATCCTCTTCTCTCTGTCTCTCCCTTCAGAATCTCTTGCTTAACGTTTGTCCCATCCACTTAATTCCCTCATGTGTGTTTGTTTACTCATGTGAACTCATAAACAGGTCTATAAACATGTGTTTTCTACACACACACATAACTAGATATTTCACAACCAGATTGGAAGGTCTGTGTGCCGAGCCTTTATATCAAAACTATGTGCCCAAAACTTATGTATAAAGCCTGTGTGTGTATATTGAGCCTATGTACCCAAAGCTTATATGTATAACCTGTGTATCCAAGGCCTGTGTTTCCCTTGGCCTAGGGGGTACAGTGTAAGGTATATGGATGTGCTGTGGTCAACAATAGGCCGAGGCCGACATCAGGGCCAGAGTGACTCAGCCAGATCGGAGTGCAGGCGCAAAACTCCACTTGTAATATAATCACTGCTATGTAGCCATAACATGAGAAGGCGCATCACCCAACTTTGAGCCACTATTGTTTGTAAAAGGTATAACTGCCCTACTGATGCTGTACATACAGCACAGCTTGGCTTGTGCTGAGAGAGAGAATGTGAAGCTGCTCACCCTGTAAGGGAAAGCTGGCCTTGCAGGCCAGGGAATGTAGCTGCAGGAGTGGAAGCAGAAGGAGCTGCAGAGCCAGAGCAGGCAGCTGAGACAAAGGCAGACAGTATAAGAGAGCTGCTGAATAAAACTATCTTTCACCTGTGTATGCCCCCCCACCAAGTGTTATGTCAGCCATCTGCCACCTGTCCACCCACTCCCTTTAGACTTCGACATGGACTGGAACCTGAGGGTTGGCATGACACAGGTTCAGATCCTTTCTTCTCTTCTAGTCATTTTTTTTCCTGATATTTTTTGTCCATATCCTCCCACCTAATGGCTGGGATAAAGCTAGGTGATGTGGTGAAGGAGGCCAGGATTGAATTGAATATTCCCCTTTCTTTATCGTCTCTCTCATCTTTCCCTTCTCTCGCTTAGTGCTCTCAAGCTGTACCTTAGGGCTCTCTCTTCCTAGCTATGTTTCCCTACACATGCACACCCTCTGGGAAGCACCTCATCTTTCTTTTTTCTTTTATACATTATTTGTATGGAATATAGAATATATTACTTTGAGAGAAAATTGTATGTCTTTACAATGAGAGCTCAACGTTTCAAATAATGTCAATGTAGTTACAATATATTTCAGATTAATATGTTATTTTGCTTAACATGGTTGACTAGGGATGTCAGATGGCGATTGTCCTTAGAAAGAAGATCAAAGCTACAGGTGAATAGCTAATCTGAATGGAAAGTTGAGGCAAGGCAGCCAGGACCTATTGGAGAGCCAATGGGAAGAAGCTGGGATGCAAAAAAGTAAAGCAGCAAGAGTTGGCAGAGATTAACCCTTGAGGAACTCAGAATCACACAGAAATGGTAGGTGGAGGTGCCTCTCTGCTCCCCTCACTCTTGAGACACACTGCTGATTGCTTTGCTTTCAGGGAGTCCCTCTATGCTTGCAACCCCAGGCAAGCTGTTGGTGGCAATTTAGGAACTTCCCAGGGGCAGAGCACCATGTGGCCAGCTCATGCTGGTGCACTCACATTCTGCTCAGGCCCTAACAGAGACAGCAGGGGCCATACTGGTTGTGCACCTCTGTGGGCCACTCCTCTGCTGGGGGAACCTTAGCCCTTGTGTTGCCACATTACCAAATGCCCTGCAAATATATTCCATGACGTGCTCTGACATTAGCAACCACAGGGGACCAGTTGCTCCCTGAGGAGCTACAGGATTCCCAAATATCTAGCCTATAGCACTGGGTACTCCTAGAAGAGGGAGTAGTGCAATCCACCAAAGTCTCCCTTTGGGACAAAGGAAATTCAGGTGTGGTGCTGATTGCTGAAGGTGGTTGGGAATAAATATGGAATAGAGGTCACCTCCTGCTTCTCCAACCACTGTTGCAGACACATAGAGGCTTTCCCCTCTCAGGGTTGGCTTAAGTGCACTTAGATATGAACTTTCCAGTGATTTTCATGGTGGCTACACCCACTGTTGAAAAATCCCACTCTGCTTAGGCTTGCATGAAGGGTAGGGTCCCAGTCTCCCTCCCTACACAGAGAAGCAGCATTCTAGCAATAGAGGGCATACAAGCTGCAGAACTGTCTGTTCCAGACTGAGGGAAGAGACTCTGCCCTGAGGCTATTTTGGTGGTTGCCACCAGAAGAGTATTTCCACAGGGATGCAAGGATGGTTCAAAATATGCAAATAAATAAATGTGTTTCACCACATAAACAGAATTATAAACAAAAACCATATGATCATCTGCATCTCAATCAATGCAGAAAAGGCATTTGATAAAATTCAATATTCCTTCATGATGAAAACCCTCAACAACCTAGGCATTGAAGGACTATATCCCAAAATAATAAAAGCTATATATGACGAACTCACAGCCAACATCAAACTGAATGTGATCATGTTGGAAGCAATTCCTCTAAGAACTGGAAGAGACAAGGATGTCCACTCTCACTGCTCCTATTCAACTGGAAGTTCTAACCAGAGCAATCAGGCAAAAGAAAGAAATAAAAGCATCCAAATTGGAAAAGATGAAGTCAAATTATCTCTGTTTCCTGATGATGCAATCTTATATCTAGAAAACCCTAAAAATTCCTCCATAAAACTCCTACATTTGATGAATGACTTCAGTGAAGTCTCAGGCTTCAAAATTAATATACAAGAATCATTTGCACTTCTATGTACCAACAATACTCAAGCTGAGAACAAAATCAAGAACTCAATTCCATTTGCAATAGTCATAAAAAATTAAAATACCTAAGAATACATTTAACCAAGCAGGTGAAACACCTCTATAAGGAGAACAAAACACTGATGAAAAATCACAAATGACAAAAAACATTCCATGTTCATGTAGGGAAAGAATAAATATTGTCAAAATGCCCATATTGCCCAAAGAAATCCACAGAATCAACACTATTCCTATCAAGTTGCCAATGTCATTTTTTATATAACTAGAAAAACACTATTCTAAAATTCATATGGAAACACAAAAATCAGTCCAAATGGCCAAAGTAATCCTAAGTACAAGGAAAAAAGCCAGAAGCATCACGTTACTTGACTTCAAACTACACAAGTCAGTAGTAATCAAAACAGCATGGTACTGGTACAAAAATAGACACAGATATCAGTGGAACAGAATGGAGGATCCAGAAATAAATTCACATACCTACAACCAACTGATCTTTGACAAAATTGATGTAAAGAAGCAATGGGGAAAGGACACCCTTATTCAAAGAATGGTTCTGGGAAAACTGGCTAGCTATATGCAGAAGAATGAAACTGAGCCCCTACTTATCACCATATACAAAAATTAACTAAAGATGGATTAAAGACTTAGATGTGGAAGGAGATACAAGATGGCCAAATAGGAACAGCACCAGTCTGCAGCTCCCAGCAAGATCAATGCAGAAAGTGGGTGATTTCTGAATGTCCAACTGAGGTATCCAGTTCATCTCATTGGGACTGGTTGGACAGTGGGTGCACCCCACAGAGGGTGAGCCGAAGCAAGGTGGGACATCACCTCACTTGAGAAGCACAAGGGGTCAGGGAATCTTCCCCCTTACCCAAGGAAAGCCATGAGGGTCTGAGCCTGAGGAACTCTGGCACAGATACTGTGCTTGTCCCATGGTCTTCACAACCTGTAAACCAGGAGATTCTCTCCAGTGACTACTCCACCAGGGCCCTAGGTTTCAAGCACAAAACTAGGCGACCAATAAGGCAGACACTGAACTAGCTTCAGGAGTTTATTTTTTATTTTTTATTTTTTATTTTATCCGTTCCCAAGTGATGGCTGGAACATCAGCAAGACAGAACCGTTCACTCCCCTGGAAAGAGGGGCTGAAGCCAGGGAGCCAAGTGATCTGGATCGGCAGGTCCCACCCCTATGGAGCCCAGGAAACTAAGATCCACTAGGTTGAAATTCTCACTGCCAGCACAGCAGTAATCTGAGATCCACATGGGATGGTGGAGCTTGGTGGGGGGAGGGGCGTCCGCCATTGCTGAGGCTTGAGTAGGCGGTTTTACAGCCACAGTGTAAACAAAGCCACTGGGAAGTTCAAACTGGGTGGAGCTCACTGCCACTCAACAAGGCTACTGTGGCCAGACTGCCAGATTGTTCCTCTCTGGGCAGGGCATCTCTGTAAAAAAGACAGCAGCCCCAGTCAGGGGCTTATAGCAGACTTAAATGTCCTTGCCTGACGGCTCTGAAGAGAGCAGCAGACATCCTAGCACAGCATATGAGCTCTGCTAAGGTTCAGTCTGCCTCCTCAAGTGGGTCAGTGACCGCTGTGTATACTGACTGAGAGACACCTCCCATTTGGGGCCAACAGACACCTCATACAGCAGAGCTCTAGCTGGCATCTGGCAGGTGCCCTGCTGGGCTGAAGCTTCCAGAGGAAAGAACAGGCAGCAATCTTTGCTGTCCGGAGCTGTGAGGCCTGGAAATTGGTGCGGCTTCTGTTGCTTAAGCTCTGTATCATCAGAGACAAGATGGCGTATTTCCGGGTTCTTCATTAACAACTTTTCCCGCGCGCGCCCAGGAAGATATGCAGCCTACAGTGCAGGCGCAATTCTGTGCCCGGGAAAAATACCAATTAATGGCGCATGCGCGATTGTAATTTGAGAAAACCCAACCCCCCCGTCACTGCCCTGGCCCAACCTCTTCCCCTGCCAGCCTATATAAGACATTGCACTGCCACCATTAAACGAGACTTGATCAGGCTATTTGTCTTGTCTCCATTTCTCGTGTTTTCTTGTCTCCTCCATTCCCACTCCCCCTTCCAGGGTCCGTTCGACTGTCCTGCAGGACGGGACACGTGGCGCCTGAACAGGGACCTGGACACGGGGGAAAGAGTGAGGAAGAAGGCACTGAAGTCGGCCGAAATTAAAAGTGGAAGAAACTCCTCCGGACGCCACGGGAGCCTGCCGCATCAGAACCAGAGGTGAGTAATAGTGTCTGATTATGGGACAAGAATTAAGCCAGCATCAGATTTATGTAGGGCAATTAAAAGAGGCTTTAAAAGCACAAGGAGTAAAGGTTAAAAGTAATGATTTGTGTAGATTTTTTGATTTTGTAAAGGATACCTGCCCTTGGTTTCCGCAAGAGGGGACCATTGACATAAAGAGATGGCGTAGGGTGGGAGAC
>NW_012119821.1:9582767-9583028 GCF_000951035.1 Colobus angolensis palliatus | reverse complement strand
CTCACTCCCATAGATTGGAATACCTTAGTTAGAGCAGTTCTTTCTGGAGGCGACCATCTGATTTGGAAGTCAGAATTTTATGAAAATTGTAGAGAAATGGCCAAGAGAAACCAACAAGCCAGAAATGGTTGGGATTTTGATATGCTAACTGGCTCAGGTAATTACACAGAAACTGATGCTCAGATGCAGTACGATCCCAGACTGTTTTCTCAAATCCAAGCAGTGGCTACCAAAGCCTGGAGAAAACTGCCTGTTAAGGGG
>NW_012119821.1:9577226-9578829 GCF_000951035.1 Colobus angolensis palliatus | reverse complement strand
CTACTGCCTAATCCCATGACGGGTACCAGTGAAGAGTTGTGTTACTCCAACCTAAGACAGGCGCAGTTCCCGAGGGACAATCTTCTAGCCACCAATAATATATAAATTAAAAGGGGGACCTGTCCGGAGCTGTGAGGCCTGGAAATTGCCGCGGCTTCTGTTGCTTAAGCTCTGTATCATCAGAGACAAGATGGCGTATTTCCGGGTTCTTCATTAACAACTTTTCCCGCGTGCGCCCAGGAAGATATGCAGCCTACAGCGCAGGCGCAATTCCGTGCCCGGGAAAAATACCAATTAATGGTGCATGCGCGATTGTAATTTGAGAAAACCCAAACCCCTGGCACCGCCCTGGCCCAACCTCTTCCCCTGCCAGCCTATATAAGACATTGCACTGCCACCATTAAACGAGACTTGATCAGGCTATTTGTCTTGTCTCCATTTCTCGTGTTTTCTTGTCTCCTCCATTCCCACTCCCCCTTCCAGGGTCTGTTTGACTGTCCTGCAGGTCGGGACACTTTGCTGCTTTGCAGCCTCCACTGGTAATACTCAGGCAAACAGGGTTGGGAGTGGACCTCCAGCAAACTCCAGCAGACTGGCAGCAGAGGGGCCTGACTGTTGGAAAAAAAAACAAACAGGATTAGCACGTCCACTCAAAGACCCCATCCGAAGGTCACCAACATCAAAGACCAAAGGTAGATAAATCCACAAAGATGGGGAAAAACCAGTGCAAAGAGGCTGAAAATTCCAAAAACCTGAACATCTCTCCTCTTCCAAAGGATCACAAATCCTTGCCAGCAAGGGAACAAAACTGGACGGAGAATAAGTTTGACGAACTGACAGAAGTAGGCTTCAGAAGGTGAGTAATAACTAATAACTCTGAGCTAAGGAACATATTCTAACCCAATGCAAGGAAGCTAAGAACCTTGAAAAAAGGTTAGTCAAATTGCTAACTAGAATAACCAATGTAGAGAAGAACATAAATGACCTGATGGAGCTGAAAAACACAGCATGAGAAGTTTGTGAAGAATATATAAGTATCAACAGCCAATTCGATTGAGAGGAAGAAAGGATATCAGTGATTGAAGATCAAGTTAATGAAATAAAGAAAGACAAGATTAGAGAAAAAGGAACAAAAAGGAATGAACAAACCCTCCAAGAAATATGGGACTATGTGAAAAGACCAAATCTACATTTGATTGGTGTACCTGAAAGTGACTATGAGAAAGGAACAAAGTTGGAAAACGCTCTTCAGGATATTATCCAGGAGAACTTCCCCAACCTAGCAAGACAGGCCAACATTCAAATTCAGGAAATATAGAGAAAACCACAAAGATACTCCTCGAGAAGAGCAACCCCAAGACACACAATCATCAGATTCACCAAGGTTGAAATGAAGGAAAAAATGTTAAGGGCAGCTAGGGAGAAAGGTCGGTTTACCTATAAAGGGAAACCCAGCAGATTAACAACAGATCTCTCTGAAGAAACCCTACAAGCCAGAAGAGAGTGGGGGCCAATATTCAACATTCTTAAAGAAAAGAATTTTCAACCGAGAATTTCATATCCAGCCAAGTTGAAATGAAGGAAAAAGTGTTAAGGGCAGCCA
>NW_012119821.1:9573468-9576521 GCF_000951035.1 Colobus angolensis palliatus | reverse complement strand
AGAATTTCATATCCAGCCAAGCTAAGCTTCATAAGTGAAGGAGAAATAAAATCCTTTACAGATAAGCAAAACTGAGGGATTTTGTCACCACCAGACTTGCCTTACAAGAACTCCTAAAGGAAGCACTAAACATGGAAAGGAAAAACTGGTACCCGTCACTGCCAAAACATACCAAATTGTAAAGAACATCGACACTATGAAGAAACTGCATTAACTAATGGGCAAAACAACCAGTTAGCATCATAATGACAGGATCAAAATCACATGTAACAATATTAACCTTAAATGTAAACTGGCTAAATGCCCCAATTAAAAGACAGAGACTGGCAAATTGGATAAAGAGTCAAGACCCATCAGTGTGCTGTATTCAGGAGACCCATCTCATGTGCAAAGACACACATAGGCTCAAAATAAAGGGATGGGGGAATATTTAGCAAGCAAATGGAAAGCAAAAAATAAAAAAATAAAAATAAATAAAAAATAAATTAAAAAAAAGCAGGAGTTGCAATCCTAATCTCTGATAAAATAGGCTATAAACCAACAAAGATCAAAAGAGACAAAGAAGGGCATTATATAATGGTAAAGGAAACAATGCAGCAAGAAGAGCTACTATCCTAAATATATGTGCACCCAATACAGGAGCACCCAGATTTATAAAGCAAGTTCTTAGAGATCTACAAAGATACTTAGACTCCCAAACAATGATAGTGGGAGACTTTAACACCTCACTGTCAGTGTTAGACAGACCAACAAGACAGAAAATTAACAAGGATATTCAGGACTTGAACTCAGCTCTGGACCAAGTGGAACTAATAGACCTCTACAGGCCTTCGATAAAATTCAACACCACTTCATGCTAAAAACTCTCAATAAACTATCTATGGAATATGTCTCAAAATAATAAGAGCTATTTATGACAAACCCACAGCCAAGATCATACTGAATGGGCAAAAATTGGAAGATTTCCCAAGAGTGTGCTCTCTCACCCCTCCTATTCAACATAATATTGGAAGTCCTGGCCAGGGCAATCAGGCAAGAGAAAGCAATAAAGAGTATTTAAATAGGAAAAGAGGAAGCAAATTTACTCTGTTTGCAGATGACATGATTGCATATTTAGATTGGATATTTAGAAAACCCCATTGTCTCAGCCCAAAACCTCCTTAAGCAACTTCAGCAAAGTCTCAGGCTACAAAATCAACGTGCAAAAATCCCAAGCATTCCTATACACCAATAACAGACAGAGGGCCAAATTATTAGTGAACTCCTATTCACAATTGCTACTAAGAGAATACAATACCTAGAAATACTACTTACAAGGGACGTGAGGAACCTTTTCAAGGAGAACTGCAAACCGTTGATCAAGGAAATAAGAGAGGACACAAACAAATGGAAAAACATTCCATGCTCATAGATAGGAAGAATCAATATAGTGAAAATGGCCTTACCGCCCAAAGTAATTTATAGATTCAATGCTATCACCATCAAGCTACCACTGATTTTCTTCACAGAATTAGAAAAAACTACTTTAAAATTCATATGGAACCAAAGAAGAACCCGCATTGCCAAGAAAATCCTGGGCAAGAAGAACAAAGCTGGAGGCATCACGCTACCTGACATCAAAGTATACTACAAGGCTACTGCAACCAAAACATCGTGGTACAGGTACCAAAACAGATATATAGACCAATGGAACAGAACGGAGGCCTCAGAAATAATGCCACACAGCTACAACCATCTGATCTTTGACAAACCTGAAACACAAAAGCAATGTGGAAATGATTCCCTATTTAATAAATGGTGATGGGATAACTGGCTAGCCATATGCAGAAAACTGAAACTGGACCCTTCCTTATACCTTTTACAAAGATCAACTCAAGATAGATCAAAGACTTAAACGTAAGACCTAGGACCATAAAAATCCTAGAAGAAAACCTGGGCAATACCATTCGGGACACAGGCATGGGCAAAGACTTCATGTCTAAAACACCAAAAGCAATGGCATCAAAAGCCAAAATTGACAAATGGGATCTAATTAAACTAAAGAGCTGGGGCCCAGCAAAAGAAACTATCATCAGAGTGAACAGGCAACCTACAGAATGGGAGAAAATATTTGCAATCTACCCATCTGACAAAGGGCTGATATCCAGAATCTACAAAGAACTTAAATAAATTTACAAGAAGAAAACAAACAACCCCATCAAAAAATGAGCAGAGGATATGAACAGGCACTTCTTGAAAGAAGACATTTATGCAGCCAACAGATATATGAAAAAAAGCTCATCATCACTGGTCATTAGATAAATGCAAATCGGAACCACAATGAGATACCATCGCACACCAGTTAGAATGGTGATCATTAAAAAGTCAGGAAACAACAGACACTGGAAAGCATGTGGAGAAACAGAAATGTTTTTACACTGTTGGTGGGAGTGTAAATTAGTTCAACTACTGTGGAAGACAGTGTGGCGATTCCTCAAGGATCGAGAACCAGAAATACCATTTTACTCAGCAACCCCATTACTGGGTATATACCCAAAGGATTGTAAATCATTCTATGATAAAGACACACCCACATGTATGTTTATTGCAGCAATGTGCACAATAGCAAAGACTTGGAACCAATCCAAATGTCCATCAATGACAGACTGGATTAAGAAAATGTGGCACATATATACCGTGGAACACTATGCAGCCACAAAAAAGGATGAGTTCATGTCCTTTGCAGGGACATGGATGAAGCTGGAAACCATCATTCTCAGCAAACTGTCACAAGATCAGAAAACCAAACACCACATGTTCTCACTCATAAGTGGGAGTTGAACAATGAGAACACATGGACATAGGGAGGGGGACATTGCATACTGACGCCTGTCCAGGGTAGGGGGCTAGGGGAGAGATAACATTAGGGGAAATACCTAATGCAGGTGATGGATTGATGGGTGCAGTAAACAACCATGGCACGTGAATACCTATGTAACACAACTGCACGTTCTGCACATATAACCCAGAACTTAAAGTGTGTATATATATATATATATATTTTATATACATAT
>NW_012119821.1:9378316-9573198 GCF_000951035.1 Colobus angolensis palliatus | reverse complement strand
TACAAATATATATATTATATATATATACAAATATATATACCAATCAACTCAGCAACCTCACTACTGGGTATCCACCCAAAGGAAAATAAATCATTTTATCAAAAAGACACCTACATTCATATGTTTATCTCAATACTAGTCACAATAGTGAAGTCATGGAATCAACATAAGTGTCCATGGATTGGATAAAAAACATTTGGTACATATATACCATGGAATACTATGCAGCCATAAAAGGAATATAATCATGTCCTTTGCAGCAACATGGATGGAGCTGGAGGCCATTATCCTAAGTGAAATAACTCAGAAACAGAAAATCAAATACCACGTGTTCTCACTTATAAGGGGGATCTAAACAATGGGTACACATGGACATAAAGATAGAAATAATAGATACTGGGGAACTCCAGAAGGAGGAAGTCTGGGAGAGGGGTGAGAATTGAAAAATTGCCTATTGGGTTCAATGTTTACTCTTTGGGTGATAGATTCACTAGAAGTTCAAACCTCACCATTACACAATAAATCCATGTAACAAACCTGCACATGTACCTCCTCAATCTAAAATAATGGAAAATAAGAAAAATACATTATTTTACTATAATTGAAATATTGGTATTTGTTCTGGGAGGCTATATTTTTTATATTTAAATTTTGGGCTGAATATGAAAAGTACATTATGTGAAAGGTATCTGATTAGACTTTAGTTTACTAGTATTAATTAGTTTTACTTTGGCACTTGGACAACTTGTAAAACTTTAGTGTCATTTTTTCACTCTGTTTTCTTATCTGTAGGGCCAGAATCTAATTAATCCTACTATTAGTGATTTTTAAATTTTAGCTATTCTGTTTTATAGCCAAGAGGTTTCATAACTCTATAAGAAAATAAGAAAAGTTATCAATGGAACGGAATAGAGAGCCCCAAAATAAATCCAAACAATCAATTAATTTTCAAGAAGGACGTTAAGAAGGCACAATGGGGAAAGGATAGTCTCTTCAATAAATGATGTCAGGAAGACTGGATATTCACATGCAAAAGAATGAAATTGTATCTCTTATGCCACACAGAAACATCAACTCATCAAAATGGATTAAAGACCTAAACATAAGACCAAAACTGTAAAACTCCTAGAAAAAAACATAGAGGAAAAGTTCCTTGACATTACCTTAGCAATAATATTTTGGATATGACATAAAAGCACAGGCAGCAAAAGCAAAAATAAACAAATGGGACAACATCAAACTAAAAATCTTCTGCACAGCAAAAAATTATACACATATATCAACAAAAATGAAAAGGAAGACTACAAACGGGGAGAAAGTATTCATAAAACATGTATCTGACAAGAGTCTAATCTCCAAAATACGTAAGGATCTTACAAATAATCCAATTTAAAAAAGGACAAAGGACCTGAGTAGATATTTCTCCAAAAGAGACACAAAAGTGCCCAAAATGCCTATGAAAAGGTGCTCAACATTACTAATTGTCAGGAAAATGTAAATTAAAACCATAATCAGATATCGCCTCATATTTGTTAGAATGGCTATTATCAGAAAGAAAAGACATAGGTGCGGTGAGAGTGTGAAGAAAAGAGACCCCCTTGTCTACACTCTTGGTGGTCATGTAAATTGGTACGACATTATGCATAACAGTATAAACATTTATTAAAAAACTAAAAATAGAACTACAGTTTGACCTAGAAATCTCTGTTATGGGTATATACCCAAAGTAAATGAAATCAGCAACTTGTAGAGATATCTATAGTCCCATGTTCATTGCAACATTATTCACAGAGGTCAGAATATGGAAACAACCAAAGTGTCTGTTGGCCAAAAAATGCATCATCAGATGAATGGATAAAGAAACTGCAGTCTACGTACAATGGAGTATTATTTAGCCTTAAAAAGAAGGAGATCCTGTCATTTATAACAATATGGGTGAAACTGGAGGAGATTATATTAAGTGAAATAAGCCAGATATAGAAAGATCAATACTTGATGATTTCACTCCTACATAGACTTTTAAAAAAGTCAAGTACATAGAAATAGAGAGTAAAATGGTGGTGGCTGGAGTTTGGGGTGGGGAATAGGGAGATGTAGAGAATCTCATGTTTCTGAATATTCCTTAGTCCTGTAGTCCAACCAAATGCATTTACTTTGTGTCAGAAAGTCTTGGTTTTTGGTAAATAATGAGCAGTAATGACTTAATTATAAAACTACACCATCAGTGTGAAACTGAGGTAGTACATTCCCCTTTGCAGAGAGCATAAGTTTTTCCCAAGCTGTGTGCCTCTTTCTTATGTGTCACCTCCTCAAGAAGACTTCCCCTTACCTCCCTCCTCTAAATTATTCTCTATTCCATCACCAGTTTTTTTCCTTCACAGCATTTAAAAATTTTCTTCAAAGTATTTAATGTTTACAGAAAAGTATATAAATCTTAACTGTATAGCTTAATAGACTTCTACACAGTAACACACCCCTGTTACTTCCAGGCAGATCCAGAAGTAGAACATTGCCAGTATCCCAGAAACCCACCTCATTGCCCCTTTGGGCCATTCCTCCTCTTCTACTTCAAAGGTAGCCACCATCATGACACCTGCACCGTAGACACTTTGCATGCTTTTGAACTTCATGACATAAAATGTGCTTTGTGTGTCTTAACTTTTTTAACTTAGCATAGTGTTTATGAGATTTACCCATGTTGTTGCATGTTGTTGAGCTACAGTTTGTTCATTTTCATTGCTGAACATCCCTTCACTATAAAAATACACCACAATGTATTTATTTATTTTACTATAGACAGATAATTGTATTGCTTTCAATTTGGGACTATTACAAATAATACCGTAAAGAACATTTTTATTCATGTGTTTTGATACATACATGTGTGCATTTCTGTAGGTTTATATATATCTAGAAGTGAAATTACTAGTTCATAGAATGAAAAATTGTTCATTTTAATTTATACTGCAGACAAGTTTTCCGAAGTGGTTGTATCAATTTAAATTTGTACCACCAAAGTATGAGAGCTTCACATTCACATCAACACTCATAATCATTTAAAAAGTGTTAGTCACTCTAGTGAATATTTTGGATATTCTCTTTCATGAAATGCCTGCTCAAATTCCTTGTCCATTTTTCTACTGTATGGCTGTCTTTTTTCTTGCTGATATGAATTCTTGTAAGATACACCTATTGCAAATATCTGCAACATTCTGGATTAACTTTCACTCAATTACTGATGTCTTTTGATAGACAGAACTAAATTTTGATGTGTTCCAATTGATAAATCTTTTTATTGTAAATATTTTATATTCTGTTTAAAAAATATCTATTCATTTCTCCAAGTCAGAAAGGTATGTTCCCATGCTATCTTCTAAAAGCACTGAGGCTTTGCCTTTCACATTTAGGCCTACAATCTACCTGGAATTGATGTTTGGGTTAGATATGAGGTGAGAATCAAATTTCCCTTATTTTTACATATGTAGATATCCATTTGACTCATTGTTTTCTGAAAAGACTGCCCTTTCTCCACTTTTGAGAGAGAACATTTTTGTCATAAATCAAAAGTTCTTTTGGGTGTGGGCTTGTTTCTAAATTCTCTACAATGTTCTCTTGATTTATCCTTTTTTCAAATACCATATTGTTTTAATAATTGTAGATTTATGGAATGTCTTGAGATTCATGGTGTAAATCTCCCGACTTTGTTCTTCTGCAATATTGGTGTGGCCATTCTTGGCCTTTGGCATTACCATATACATTTTAGACTTAGCTTCTTCATTGACAAACATTCATGCACACACACACATGCACGCATGCACACACGCATGCACGCACACACACACGCGCACACACACACACACAGCTCCTGAAGAATTTTAAAATTGAGAATTCAAAACCCGACAAGAGCATGGCAATAATGAAAAAATTCCTTTCATGAGCATATAGTAAAAACATCTAAAATAAAATTTGACAAACCACTATATATAGCAGACTTCTACATAAAAATGTGGTCTCTGACTGGCACTCACATACTTGGGCAAGCTGCCTAATATTTCTGTGCCTCTATTCTGTATTTTCCAATTCTCACTCATTATTGTTTTGTGAGATTCAAATGAAATAATGTATAGAAATTACTTGTAAGACTGGCATATAGGGAGCCAATAAAAGTTAGATATTATTGTTGTGCTTCTATCACAGCACTCCTTAATTTAATGTCCTACTAAAATTCATGATTTATATGTCTGTTTCCCTTGCTAAATTACAAGCTCTGTGGTGGTACCATCCTTGCCCTAAGCAAAAGGGGCCCATGACCTAGGATCCATGCTTTAGTGAGCCCTATATATTGCAAACATCAAAAAGAATTCGAGATTCAACTCTGAACCCTGGCACGATGTTGCCTATAACCCTAAAACAACAGCTCTCCTGACACAGCTGTTCTGGTCCAGGGAAAGACTTGCTCACATTTTTTTGTCCTGTGTCCTCAAAATAAAGTTGATTCCTTGAATGTTATGAAGGTTTGTTGTCTGTGCTACTGCCCATGTGAGAAGCAAATGCTCCTTTGAAGTAGGAGCAGAGCACTTAGGGAAGAGAAAAGCCAAAGTTATTAGCTGTCAAGTTCTTCCTTTTCTTTTTTTTTTTTTTGAGACGGAGTCTCGCTCTGTCGCCCAGGCTGGAGTGCTGTGGCCAGATCTCAGCTCACTGCAAGCTCCGCCTCCCGGGTTTACGCCATTCTCCTGCCTCAAGCCTCCGGAGTAGCTGGGACTACAGGCGCCGCCACCTCGCCCGGCTAGTTTTTTGTAGTTTTTAGTAGAGAAGGGGTTTCACCGTGTTAGCCAGGATGGTCTCGATCTCCTGACCTCGTGATCCGCCCGTCTCGGCCTCCCAAAGCCTGCTGGGATTACAGGCTTGAGCCACCGCGCCCGGCCAAATTCTTCCTTTTCTATAGCATGAATGTAATATAGTTTTGCATAACAGAGAATCATTTCTCTCTAGTGCTAAGAGTGTCTTTTTTCTACTATGTGCTCCAATAAATGGCTCTGGTGGTATGATATTCGCAACAGGTGCCTGTGGGGACTGAGGGACATTTTGAAATATTAATTCACCTATGCAGGTCTAGACATAACATGCATGGAGCAGGTTACTAATTCTTTACATTGGCAATGAAAGAGATAATTCTAGAAATGCAGATATTTTATTTTTATAAAAATATTTAGGGACATTCCATTGTTTTCAAAATTCAAACTTTTTCAGCTTTACTTAAATAATTTTGATTTCAAAAGTTAACTTATAGTTTTAGATATTTTGACATGTGGTGTGTGGACTTCCATCTGTACCCTTGACGGGGCTTGGCAATGTGAGGTAGGTCTCTTCCTGAACTCAAAGACTATGTCTTGTTCTCCCCGTAACCATTCATAAATGCCAAACACAAAACTTGCTCCCCACCTCAAATGTTTAATTAATAAATATATTCTTGTTGGGTGAATTTATGGTGGGACTATCAGGTATTTCAGAGCTGATAGACCTTTTGGCACTTCTAAATTATACTTTTAGATGTCAGGCTTTTTAGGCACTATCTATGAGGAAGGTGACTGCATACTCAGACACTCCGCCAAGAAGTGTGCTTCTTCCTTCTTAACCACTTCCTTCCCCAATGGCTCGGGCACTCCTCAGAATCCATCTCCTGGGGCTATCAGATTAAACCAAGCAGGAAAGCTGGTAGAAAGGTTAATACGATTCGATCCAAAACTTGGAATGGTCTAAATTCAAGGGTTTAGTTGCTAATTTTAGTCCCAGGGTAGGATATTCAAAAAGTTGACTGTGCCTCTGTTTAAGTAATCTTCCTTAATGATGACGGAAAGTGAAATAAATTGGTTTTAAAATGTCCTGGAGACAGACAATTTTTTTTTTACTTTTTTGGTTTGTGCTTATGCCCACTCACACTGGGTATAAATGAACACAGTCACATAGAGTTGCCATTTAGGAAAAATTGACAAATATAGTTTCGGATTTATTATAAAATGTAAAAAATATGATCTAGACCTCCCACTGAGTCGCTCTGAATCAACTTAGCCATTTTTTGCTTACCCATAGTGGCCCTTCTTTTTCTATAACTCTTTTCCTGCCTCCTCCCCTCTTAACCCCCTCTATCTCTCACGCAGAAAAATGTATATAAAATAAGAGTAATAATAGTTTTGATTCTAAATCTCTTAATTTGTTTTACTGCTTTAGCATAAGTTATTTATTCAGGATCAGCATATTATTCCCATCCTGGCCCATGGTATAGCATTTATTTTGCAATTATCATCCTTATTTAAATGCTTTCAAACACATAGCTCTATGTATGATACCTTCTTTTCTGAAGTAATTGAAAAACACTGTGCATGGCTTCAGCTCTCAGAACATCTCTATTTTGGAGTTTTAATAGTCTTTCTGCTTTTCAGCAGCACAGTATTTTGTATTAAGCAAGATATGCTTTAGAAGCCAATAAATAAGAACAACAATTGTCTTCATGTTTATCAACTCAGACTCTTTCACTCTTGTCTTCATCATGCATTTTGCCACTTAAGGCAAAACCAAGGACTTGCAGTTTGCTTTTATTTATCTATTGCCTGCCAAATGGTCCTCCGCTCTCCTACTCCCCAGCCTCCCGCCAACCAGGATAACAAAATAAGTTTAAGCTCTTCTTACTTGATGGCTTTATTTGGTTCTTTTATATTTCTGAAGCTTACTTTTTGTGCATAAAATTTTAAATAGAAGTGAATGCCATCTTTGTTTTTTATAATTAAACCCTCATTTAATTAAATTGAAGTTCACCGGCAGGACTTCAAAGCATAACCTTCCACTTACTATCATCATCTTTTGTGATTCCTGCAGTCATTACTTCTGTGGCAGATGATTGTGATTTATGTTTTTTTGTTGTTGTTTTTTAAATGTATGTCCCTTACTGTTCTTTGGAAAGTGGCCATTGTTAAGATGGAGATTCTTCCATACTTCCAAGTTTACGTTTGTCAGATGCTCTAGAATAAATGATTATTCAAAACATATTTGAATCATTTTTCTTTTCTTCTATAGCTTAAGTTTGGTATCCAAAAAAATCAATAAATTAAAGCAGTTTTCTTCTTACATATTTAAAAAATAGTCACATGCATAAGTGTAAGGCTCTTCTTTTTTCTATCTGTAGGCAATGCTATTGGCATTAACTCTACAACTCCAGTAGGGTCCCCAGTATGTTGATGAGGAACTGGTGTGTCATCCAAGTGCCTGAGGGAAAGAGAAAGAATATAGGGGAATTTCCAAGCCACAGGAGGGCAATGTAAGAGTCTGTTTCTGTCATCAGTACAGCAAGGCTAATGGCTAAACCTATACTTTAGGATTTTGGCTGCCATCACCCATGGTCAACCCAATGACCAATGTCAAACAAGTGTCACTATTTTATAGGAAAAAGGACTTGTTTACCTTGTAAATGTGTTTAAAAGGAGACTTTTGGGCTACTAAAGCACTGTCTCTGGCAAACATAAATGTAGGCTGTAGTGATTCTTTTCTTCATTAACACTTTTTTGGTCTCATACGTTTCTTGTTATTATGTCACTCTGTCTTCTCAAGTGCCAGTAACTTTCACAGAGGCATAGACAAACAAGCAGAAATGTGAACAATGCCTAGCCAGTGGATCTCAATAGGAGCCAGAGAAGAGGTAGGTAGTTGTGGGTGCTACGTAAAGTCTGAAAGTTCGATTAAGCAAGCTCCTGTAAGATAAGGAACTGGAGTATGCAGTCGAGGTCATAACAAGGGCCCAAAGAAGATAACACTGTATTAAAAACACATCGTATTAAAAAACACAGGTGGTGGCCAGGCATGGTGGCTCATGCTTGTAATCCCAACATTTGGGAGGCTGAGGCAGGTGGATTACATGCGGTCAGGAGTTCAAGACCAGCCTGGCCAACATGGTACTTGGGAGGCTGAGGCACGAGAATCACTTGAACCCAGGAGGTTGCAGTGAGTCGAGATTGCACCACTGCACTTCAGCCTAGGCAACAGAGTGAGACTGTCAAATAAAAAAAAAAAGAAAGAAACAACAAAAATGAAAACAAACAAACAAACAAACCCACAGGTGGAAACTCAAGACTCAAGACAACTGAGATGCTTCTATATAAGTAAAAACGATAGCAGAGTGTGATGGTTAATACTGAGTGTCAAGTTGATTGGATTGAAGGATGCAAAATATTTCCCCTGGGTGTGTCTGTGAGGGTGTTGCCAAAGGAGATTAACATTTGAGTCAGTGGACTGGGAGAGGCAGACCTACCCTCAATCCGGGTGGGCACCATCTAATCAGCTGCCAGTGCAGTCAAAATGAAAAGCAGGCAGAAGAACGTGGAGAGGTTACACTGGCTTAGCTTCCCAGCCTATACCTTTCTCCTGTGCTGAATGCTTCCTGCCCTCAAACATCAGACTCCAAGTTCTTCAGTTTTGCGACTTGGAATAGCTTCTTTGCTTCTCAGCTTGCAGACGGCCTATTGTAGGACCTTGTGATCATTTGAGTTAATACTCCTTAATAAACTACCCTTTACATACACATCTATCTTATTCGTTCTGTTCGTCTAGAGAACCCTGACTAATACACCAGAGCTACCACTTTGGAATTACCTGCTAGTGCTAGAGTCCCCAAAATCAATTCTGGTTCCTGGGGTAAACTGAAAGGAATGTGCCCAAACCAATTGAGGCAAAGAGAAAGGTGCTTCTATTTTATGCTTGCACATGTGCGCTTGCTCTCTCTCTCTCTCTCTCTCTCTCTCTCTCTCTCTCACCTTAAACAAAGCAGACTTTTGCTCTTGACCTTGGTTCCCAGATTCCATTCTTCTTAGCAGGGTGGAGAGGAACTGACAAAGAGCCTGGAGTTGGAGAGGGCATATGAAGCTTAAAAACAAACAAATCATTAGAAATGTTTGTAACCCAGAGTGAATTCATATCCAAGCACAAAAATTGGCCTTAGACAGGTGAAATGGCTTGGTCTTCAGACGTTATTGGTGTTGAAAGCTGGGCCTGGGCTGTATCTGCTGTTCAAGGTCATATAGACCCACAGTAAGGAGGAAGAGCCACCATTTTGCACAAGTGGGAATCTAAATTTTAAAACACACTTTCTTCAAGAGACATTCTTAATGCCTTTCTCCTTTTGCTCTACAAATTATACTAGTTGACAGCAATAAAGCAAAAACTCATGGCTCTTGAGTTTGCCCTTGACAGAGCACACTATCAAATCTCAAACAAAAAAAATGTTCAACACAATTCCAGTGTAATTCAAAGTTGAATTGAGTAATCTTTCATTCCAGAACAAGAAACATAGCATTTAAGACAGCAAGAGAGCATTTTCTTTCTTATGGCATAATATAAAAACATATTTAACATTATATATTAGATGGTGGGAAAGAAATTTGGAATATCTTCTTTCTTTTAAGATGAGGTAATACAGAATCAACTATTGTTAATTTTGTTTTAGTTAGCCCTAAATAGAAAAATAGTAGCATATACAAATAAGCCCAGAATAATTGAAAACATTTTAATATATTTTTAGTTGTAATACAGCATGTAGAAAATGGTTGATTTAATTCTTGACTTGTTAAGAAAATGTTATACAAATACTTGCTTTTCAACATATGATCTGTGGAATTGCAGCATTAATATCACCTGGGAGCTTGTGAGAAATTACAAGCCTTGGGTCCCAACATGGACATAGTGGGTCAGAATCTGCATTTTATCAGATGTCTAGGTGACTCATATGCACATGAAAGTTTTCTAGGCACCGATCTAAATAAAACCATTCATCAAAGGTAACATCTCATAGGCTTTGGAAAGTTGCTCTTCCTTCCAACAATTTGCCATCAAAGTAAAAATTGTGTTTGCTCTACAAATATAACTCAAGACCAGTCCCCTAAAACTCTCTTCAGACATTCTGGAGCCACTACATATTTCTTTACTTCTCCATTTCCTTCTCTGAAATACTTCCTAGGGTAAACATTTTCACTTCACATGTTCTTTTACCTGTGACTTTGGAAGTTTGAATAACTATGGAAACACAACAAAAAGAAGTGATACTGAGAGGTTTGTATGAAAAAATATGTAAGTGAAAGACAAGGTAGAAACATAAAAGAATAAAAACAGCGTGAAATGAAGAATAAATATCTATATATTTTATTTTATTTATGTTGGAAATAGATTATTTGTCTACATATAAAATGCTGCATGGTAATGGTTTTTCATAGTTTTCACTATGTAAAAAATGGTAGATTCTCAAATAACACATTTAAAAAAAATTTGTTAAGAAACAACATCGTGAAGGGAAACTTTTCTTCTGTTGTTTTAGTGGCCTGGCATACATTTACTCTTCTACAATTTTCCTTTAGAAATACTCCTCCTTGGGGAACATCACATACCGGGGCCTGTCAGGCAGTGGGGGGCAAGGGGACAGAGAGCATTAGGACAAATACTTAATGCATGTGGGGCTTAAAACCTAGATGATGGGTTGATGGGTGCAGCAAACCACCATGGCACATGTATACCTATGGAACAAACCTGCACATTCTGCACATGTATCCCAGAACTTAAAATAATTTTTTTTTAAAGGCATATGGTAAAAATAAAACCAAAAAATAAAAAAAAAGAAGGATTCTTCCTCCCCCTCACCCACCCAACTCTCAGACCACATGCTATAGGGTAGGGCATGTGACATGGCACACAAAGCCTAATCCCATCCACAGTGTTGGTTTGAGTGTAAGCACACGTCCCAAGTTCAGTTAGCCGATGACCAATGAATCTACAGCTTTCAAATGAATAATCAGGAAAATATTTTTCTCTTTCATGCTGGTTCTAACACGGAAAGGAGGAGAGGTAAGGACTATAACAGCCATCTTGTCACCATGAGGAGATATCCTGTTCTGGAAACAGAGCCCCCACAGAGAAAACAGGGCAGAGACTTGGGAACAAAGTGGAAAACTGACTCCTCTTGATGACCTCTTTGAAGCCCTGAAAAAGATGGGCCTGAAGATACACTTTTCAGCTATCTGAGCCAAAATGGTCCTCTCTTGCTTGAGCTAGTTTAAATTGAGTTTCTGTCTATTGCAAGGGAGACATAACTTATATATGATTATAAAAGTTTGTATATTTCCATGTGTACATATCCATACATGGATCTTATTATGTACAATTTCATAATCATTATTCTTTACTCACTTTTTTTAAAGATAATTTTTTTAGAGCAGATTTAGATTCACAGCAAAATCGAGAGGAAAGTACAGAGATTTCCTATATACCCCGTGTTCCCACACAAGCATAGGCTCCCTCATCATCAGCATATCTGTAAACCAAAAATAAAATTCAAAGGCCCTGAATCATTTGAACAGACCCCTCCTCTTGGCCAAGGGCATTCTGAAGTTAACCTGAAAATCTAGTTCAGACCATGATGGAAGAGGGATCAGACATGTCTCATTATACCCCTCCAGGATTAACATCAACACGGACCTTAAGTTTGATAAGAAACATTTACAGTCTGTTCTCTTGGAAGCCTGCTACTTGGAAGCTTCATCTGCATGTTAAAACCTAGGACTCCACAACCCCTTATATAACCGAAACATTTCTTTCCACAGATAATAACTCTCAATGAATCGTCAATCAGAAAATTGTTAAATCTACCTATGACCTGAAAGCCCCAACTTTGAGTTGTCCCGCCCTTCCAGATTGAACCAAAGTAAAATTTGCATGTATTGATTGATGTATTATGCCTCCCTGAAATGTATAAAAGCAAGCTGTACCCGGACCAACTTGGGCACATGTTGTCAGGACCTCCTGAGGCTGTGTTACAGGTGCAGCCTTAATCTTGGCAAAATAAACTTCCTAAATTGACTGAGAACTGACTCAGATATTTTGGGTTCACATATCCTACCAGAGTGGTACATTTGTTGTTACAACTGATGAACATACAATGACATATCATTATTACCCAAAGTCCATAGTCTGCATTAGGGTTTACTCTTGGTGTTGCATATTATATGAGTCTGGACAAATGTATGATGACAAGTATCCACCATTTTAGCAAAATACAGAATAGTTTTATTGCTCTTAAAAAAAAAAAAAAAAAAAAGCCCTGCGCTCTGCCCTTTTTCTCTCCCCTAACCTGTGGCTTCCACTTATCTTTTTTTTATCTGTATAATTTTGTCTTTTTCCAGAATGTCATATAGTTGGACTCATAGAATACATAGCCTTTTCAGATTGGCTTCTTTTACTTAGCAATGTGCATTTAAGATTCTTCTAAGTCTTTTCACAGCTTAATAGCTTGTTTCTTTTCAGCATTGAATAATATTGTATGGATATGTAATAGTTTATTCATCTATTCACCTACTGAAGGATATGTTAGTTACTTTCAACCAAGATGGTTGCTTGGTTGCTTTGGGGTTGTTTTCGTAACTCAAAATATAGCTGTTATAAACATCTGTGTTCAGGTTTTTGTGTGCATTTAAGTTTTCAATTTGTTTGCATAAATAGCAAGAAACACAATTTCTAAATTGGATGGCAAGAGTTTTGTAAGAAACCGCCATGCTGTGTTCCAAAGTGGCTGTACCTCTTTGCATTCCCAACAGTATTAAGTAAGAGCTCCTGTTGCTCCACAAACTCACCAGCATTTGCTGTTTTCAGTGTTCTGGATTTTTGGCATTCTAATAGGTGTGTGGTGGTATCTCATTCTAATTTGCATTTCTCTAGTGATATATGATATGCAGCATCTTTTCACATGTTTGCTTGATATTTGTATATACATTTTTTGAGGTGTCTGTTAAGATCTGATCCACTTTAAAAAATCAAATTGTTTGCTTATTGTTGAGTTTTGAGAGTTCTTCGTATACTTTAGATAACAGTCCTTTATCACAGGGATCCCCAGTCCCCAGGGCCATGTACTGGTCCCGGGCCTGTTAGGAACTGGGCTGCACAGCAGAAAGTAAGCAGCTGGAGAGCAAGCATTACCACCCTAGCTCCACCCCCTGTCAGAGAGCAGTGGCATTAGAATCTCAGAGGAGCACAAACCCTATTTGAACTGCGCATGCAAGGGATGTAGGTTGCACACTCCTTATGAGAATCTAATGCCTGATGATCTGATGAGGAAGAATTTCACCCTGATACCATCTCCCCTACCCCTCATCTGTGGAAAATTTGTCTTTCACTAAAGCCAACCCCTGATGTGAAAATGGTTAGGGACTGCTGCTTTATCAGACATAGCTCTTGCAAATATTGTCTCCTAATCTGTAGCTTCTCTTTTCATTCTCTTGACAGTGTCTTTCAAAAAGCAGAAAATTTTAATGTAATGAAATCCATCTTATCAATTCTTTTATGGATTGTGCCTTTGGTGTCACATGTAAAATTTCATCATCAAATCCAAGGTAATCTAGGTTTTCTCCTATTTTATCTCCCAGGAGTTTTATAGTTTTGCATTTTGTATTTCGTTCTGTGATCCATTTTGAGTTAATTTTTCTTGAACCTGTAAGGTCTGTGTCTAGATTAATTTTAGTGCATGTGGAAATCCAAGTTGTTCCAGTAGCATTAGTCGAAAAGAAGATGTTTGCTCCAATGTATTGCCTTTACTCTTTTGTCAAAGATCAATTGACTATAGTTATGTGGGGTACCTACTATTCTTTAATCTGCTTTTCTCAACCAAATATATGTCAAGAGATCTATATTGTTATTTTATTGAATACATAGTTTGGATGATAATTTATTGAATCAGTTCCATACTGAGAGACATTTATAGATTGTTTAAATACACTAAAGAAAATTCTCATGCATATATTTTAATGTAACCTACACAATTATCTCCTCCAGTTAAATTTATAAAAGTAGAGTTGTTAAGCCAAAAGTTATCTAACTTAAGATTTGATACGCAGTCCCACACTGCCCTTCAGAAATCTTCTATAGAATTGCATTCCTGCCAATAGGACTTATCTCGACAAAAAGAGTCAAACTCTGTAAAATGTTCTAAGAGATTTATTCTGAAGCAAATATGAGTGACCATGGCCTGTGACACAACCCTCAGGAGGTCCTGAGAACGTGTGCCCAAGGTGGGTGGGGTGCAGCTTGGTTTTATACATTTTAGGGAGGCGTGAGACATTAGTAAAATACATTTAAGAAATACATTGGATACACTGGTTTGGTCCAGAAAGGTGGGACAACTCAAAGGGGTTGGAGGTGCAGGGGTGGGGAGGGGGATTCCAGGCTATAGGTAAATTTAAACATTTTCTAGTTGACAGTTGGTTGAGTTTGTCTAAGGACCTGGGATCCATAGACAAGAAATGTTCAGGTTAAGATCAAAGATTGTGAAGAACAAGGTTCTTTGGAAGTCTTTTTTTTTTTTTTTTTTTTCAGGAGTCTCGCTCTGTCCACCAGGCTGGAGTGCAGTGGCGTGATCTCGGCTCACTGCAAATCTGGGTTGCCAGGGAGCACGAGTTTCCAGGCTATAGGTAAATTTAAACATTTTCTGGTTGACAATTGGTTGAGTTTGTCTAAAGACCTGATTTTGTATTTTTTAGTAGAGACGGGGTTTCACCGTGTTAGCCAGGATGGACTCGATCTCTTGACCTCGTGATCCGCCCGTCTCGGCCTCCCAAAGTGCTGGGATTACAGGCTTGAGCCACCGCGCCCGGCCTGGTTCTTTGGAAGTCTTATAGTGGCTGCCCTTAGAGACAATAGATGCCAAAGTTTCCCATTCAGATCTTTAAAAGGTGCTAGATTCTTAATCTCTTTGGGATTGGGAGGGTCTGGAAGAAAATATCTAGCTATGTTAGTAGAAATTCTTCACAGATCTAAATTTTTCCCCACAAAGGACAGCTTTCCAGGGACATTTCAAGTATGGCAAAGAAACATGTTTTGGGGTAAGGCATTTTGATTTTCTTGTTTGTCTTGTAATGTTATGCCAGAGCCGGGTTGGAAAGTAAGTCACAATATATAGGGTTGAGTAAAACCCATCTGATGAGAATTTGTGGTTTGTGGAGCATGACTCCCCAGACCCCTTAGATAGGAATTTTGGCAAGGTTAAAAAAAAAACAGAGCTTAGTCCTCACTTAGATGTTTCAGTGACTGCTACAATCACATAAACATCAACGAATTTGATGAGTAAAACATAATAGATCATGTCTTTTCTATTTATCTGTGAGAGTGACTATCTTGTAGATGTTTTTCAGCCATTTTTATTTCACCTTCTTTGTACTGCCTGTTGTTTTCTTTACCCATTTTTCTGTTGTAATGGTTGAGTTGAGTTTGTCTCACTGATTAGCTAGAACTCTTTATGTATTAAGTGTATTAACTCTTCCTTACATATATCCCAGTTTGTATTTTGTTTTTGGACTTACTTCAAAAGCTAATATCATGGTTATAAATGTTACATTATTATGTAATGAAACTTACCAAAATGTTATTATGGACCCTGAATTTCTTATACTGCTTAGACTTAGTTTTAAGATTATAAAATTATTCACCCATTTTTCTAGTATTTTATAATTTCTTTTTGTCCTTTCCTTTTTTCCTCCTACACATTTAAACATTTAATCCATCTGGAAGCTATTTTCCCATAAAAGAGTCAGCTTTCTTTTCCCAAATATCTGACCAGTAATCCCAGCATTATTTATTAAAAATTCAATTCATCTTCTCACCAATGTGAAATGCCATCTTTATCATATACTTAACTACCACATATCCTTGAGTCTATTTCTGGCTCCTTTATTCAATTTCAATTTAGTCTACTTCTGTGCCTCTGTGGCAGTTCTGTTTTAGATATTGTAATTTATAAGTTTGAAGTTTGGAAGTAGTTACAAACTCAATGTTGTAGGTTAAAAGTTTATATTTCCTTTTACAGAAAATTCTTCCAAATTTTTTTGACTATTTTATAGATCTGTTTAAAAAATAATTTTAGAATAATTTGTAAGTTTCTAAAACATATTTTGCTTCCCTTTTGAATAAAAATGCATAGATATTATAGGTTATTTTGAGAAAAATAAATAGACAATTGTCTTAAATATTGAGATTTTGTAATCAAGAACATGACATGTTTTCATTTATTAAATTATATTTGGTTAACGCTCTTTAGGTTTAAAATTGTTTTTAAGTCAGGAATGTCTGAATTTAATCAAATACCTTTTATATCTACTGTAATTTGACTGACTGTAAGAATCTAATGGATTTCCCAATTTTGAATTTGATATATTCTTGGAGTTAAACCTGGTTATGCTGTATTACTCTTTTAATGCATTGCTGAATTACCTTTGCTAATATATCATTTAGATCTTTGAGAGAGAGAAATGGGAGAGAGAGAGAAAGAAAGAGAGAGAATCTGTTAGATATTGCTACCACACATATGCTCTGTCATAAAATAATTTAAGATAATTTTTTCTTTTGTGTTGCTCTGGAAAAAATTTAAGTCATATTGGAGTCATCTGTTTCTTGGAAGAATGGAAAAACTACCAAAGATCTGAAGTCCTTTGAGAACTTTGACAACACTGACAATTTCTTCCACAATTTGTAGTCTATTTCTTCTTGAAAAAAAAAAAAGTTTTAAAAGTTATTAATATAATTTGTAGAGTGTATTTTTTATGATAATTTTCTCATCATCTGTATTCATTTCCTCTTTACATTGCTTATTTTATACATTTGCGTATTTATTAACTATAACATTATCACAAACATTGTTATTGAAATATTCTGTATTTTGAGTTACAAAAAACTGAAAGTGAAGTGTCATTTTTCACTATAATTGTATTCTTGTAAATATATTCTTTATCTTCTGTTATTTCTGTTATTTATGTTTTATTCATAGTATTTTTTACTAATGAAGAATTACACTAATTATAACTTTTTATAGATTTTAACTTGCATCAATAACTGATTTAGGATTTTCGACTTGCATTCAACTCTGCTTGATATTAATATAAAGCCTCCTGCTACCATTTTGTTTACTTAGTCGATTAAGTTGATTATTATGCCATTTATCATTTAATTTTATCATCAAGCCAACATCTTAGGGTATTAAGATGTTTCCATATCTTGGCTACTGTGAATAAGACTGCAATGAACATGAGAACACACATATATTTATAAGGTAATGATTTTATTTCCTTTTGGTATATGCCCAGAAGAGGGATTGCATGGTAGTTCTATGCTTAATTTCTTTAGAAACTTCCATACTGCTTTTCCATAATGGCTATATTGATCTATATTTCCATTAACAATGTATGAGAATTCCCTTTTCTCCAGACACTAACCAACATTTATCTTTGGATTTTTTGACAATAGCCATCCTCATGGGTGTGAGGTGGTATCTCACAGTGATTTTGATTTGCATTTATTTGATGATTAGTGAGGTTGGCCACGTTTTCATATACATGTTGGCAATTTTTATGTCTTCTTTGGAGAAATGCCTATACTTTTTTTTTTTTTGCCAGTTTTCTAATTGTGTTTTTTTTGTTTTTCTACTGTTGAATTGTATGTGTTCTTTATAAATTTTGGAGATTAATTCCTTATCAGATATATGGCTTACAAATATTTTTTCCCAATCCATAATCTGCCATTTCATTTTGTTGATTACCTTCTTTGCTATACAGAAGACTTTCAGTTTGATGTAGTTCCGTTCACTTATTTTTTACTTTTGTGGTCTGGGCTTTTGGTGTAGTATCCAAAAAATCATTACCAAGGCCAAAGTCCAAGAGATTTCTTCCTATGTTCTCTTCTAGAAGTTTTATAGCTTCTGGTATTATATTTAGGTCTTTTTATCAATTTTAAGTTGACTTTCTTGTATAGTGATCTTTTGAGCATGGAAATCTAGTTTTCCCAGAACCACTTATGAAGAGACTATCATTTTTCCATTGTGTCATCTTAGTGTTCTCATAAAAAATTAGTTAACCATATATGTTTGGACTTATTTCTGGACTCTCTAGTCTGATCCAATGGTCTATGTGTCTGATTTTATGCCAGAACCATACTGTTTTGATTATTATGGCTTTATAATATAATTGTAAATCAGAAAGTAAAATGCCTGAAACCTTGTTTTTCTTTTCAAAAGTTGTTTTGGCCATTTGGCGTCTCACGGTTTTATATAAATTTTAGACTTGTTTTTTTCTATTTCTGTGAAGAATGCCATTAGGATTTTGATAAGTATTGTTTTGAATCTGGATATTGCTTTGGGAAATATAAGCGTTTTAACAATGTTAATTCTTCTAATCCATGAGCATGGGATATATTTTCATTTATTTGTGTCTTCTTTAATTTCTTTCATTAACATTTTATAGTTTTCAGTATGAAGATCTTTCATTTCTTTGGTTAAATTTATTCCTAGGTATTTTATTTTATTTTTTGATGCTATTGTAAATGGCATTTTTAAAATTTCTTGAGTTAGGTTGTTAATTGTGTATAAAATGCTACTGATGTTTGTATGCTGATTTTGTATCCTGCAACGTTATTGAATTCATTTATTAGTTCTAAAAATTTTCTGTAGAATCTTTGGGTTTTTTAATATATAAGATCATGTCAACTGCAAATAGAGATAATTTTACTTTTTCCTTTCTGATTTGTGTGCCTTTTGTTTCTTTTTCTTTATGATTACTCTTGCTAGTACTTCCAGTATTATGTTGAAAAGAAGTGTTGAGAGTGGTATGCCACTACAGGTATACCTCTAGCAGAAGATGCCTTCAACCAAATCTTAGTGGAAAAACTTTCAGTTCTTTTTTTCCATTGATTATAATGTTAGCTGTGGGATTTTCATAAATGGCTAATGCCTTTTATTTTGTTGAGAAACTTTCCTTCTATACTGAAACTGTTGAGTTCTTATTGAGAAAACATGTAGGAGTCTGTCGAATGCTTTTTTCACATTAATTGAGATGATAATGTCAATTTTATTTTTCATTCTGTTAATGTGATGTATCACAGTGATTGATTTACATATGTTAAGCCAGTCTTGCATGCCAGGGGCAGATCTCATTTGGCATGACGTATAATCTTTCTGATGTGGTTTTGGATTTGGTTTACTACTATTTTATTGAGGATTATGGCATCAATGTTATTCAGATAAATTGGCCTGTCACTTCTTTTCTTGAGATTTATTTCTCTCATTTAGGTGTTAAGGTGATGCTGACCTCATAAAATGTGTTTAGAAGTATTCCCTCTAGCTCTACTTTTTGATAGAATTGAAGTATTAGTATTAATTCTTCGAATGTTTGGTAGAATTCAGTGAAGTCATCTGGTCCTGTGATTTTCTTTGTTGAAAGGTTTTTGGTTACTCCTTCAACATATTTGTTATTGTTCTGTTTGGGCTTTTTATTTCTTCCTGGTTCAATTTTGATAGGCTGTATTTTTTCAGGAATTTATTCATTTCCTCTAGGTTATCCATTTTGTTGGCATGCTTTGGCATTCAGTTGTTCATAATAGTCACTTATGGTCCTTTTTATTTCTGAGGTATCTATTGTAATTTCTTCATTTTCATTTTTATCTTGTTGGTGTCTTCTCTTTTTTCTTTAATTAAAGTTTTGTAAATTTAGTAAATTTTGTGTATTTTTTGCAAAAATTAACTTTTATTGATTATATAGTTTTCTGTTCTTCATTTGATTCATTTCTGTTTCAGTTTATTTCCTTTTCTCTACTAATTTTGAGTTTAGTTGTTCTTTTTCTCCTAGTGTCTTGAGGCATAATGTTAGACTATTTATTTGCAATCTTTCTTCTGTTTTGTTAAGTAGGCATTTATTGCTATAAAGTTCCCTCTGAGAACTGCTTTTGCTGCATCACATAGTTTTGGTGTGTTGTGCTTCCATTGTCATTCCTCTCAATATATTTTTAAATTTCCCTTTTGATTTCTTCCTTGACCCGTTGGTTATTCAGGAACATGTTGTTTAACTTTACATACTTGTAAATTTTCAAGATTGCTCCTGTTATTGACTTCTATTTTCATACCATCATTGTCTGAAACAATGCTAGGAGTCTGTTGCTCTGAGGCACACTGGTTCAAGGCGCTGAGATACAGCTGTTTTCTGACCCTTATAGGCAGGGCACAGTACTGATACGGCTCTGGAGAATAAGGAATGCCCTGGGGAGCAGGGCACAACTGCTATTCAGGACCTGGAGCCAACAGGGCGTAACAGCAGATCTGGCTCTGGGGCATGAAGTACCAGGCGGTGGTGACTCTGAAGCCTGGGATGGTGGAACAAGGCAGTAGCCCAGACTCTGTGAGGCCAGGTGCAGCAGCAGCAGCAAGGTCCCAAGAATGGCAAGATGCTGCCAGGGTTTGGGCCCTGGAGGGTGAGAAATGGTGCTGTGATGATTGCATCCCAGAGAGGTGGGGGGCCTCAGCAGCTCAAACTGTGAGGGCTAGTCCAGTTCCAAGTCAGTGGGGCATTGTAGCTCTTTGGCTTAG
Organism: Colobus angolensis palliatus; assembly: GCF_000951035.1. Taxonomy (NCBI): domain Eukaryota; kingdom Metazoa; phylum Chordata; class Mammalia; order Primates; family Cercopithecidae; genus Colobus; species Colobus angolensis. The sequence goes on along the minus strand of NW_012119821.1, from coordinate 9,552,779 downwards.
AAGTCAAGGTGGCATGGCTCGGCCATATCTGCTCAGCCCCAAAAAGCACAACAACACATCAGTGTAGTGGAGTGAGTGTACATATCAGTATATTTTCAGTGGAGTCTCTGGATTCCAGAGGGTGGGATCAGTGGAGCCTCTAGCTTCCCAGGTGGTGGGGTGCCATGTCAGTTGTGGTGCTGGAAGGCACAGCTTCTCTGGTGTGGAAGAGACTCAGCTCCTTCAGGTGGTGGGGTGCTGCCTCCGCTATAAAACGGGGTGAGTGGCAACTGCTCTGGGGTGCTGGAGGTGCCTATGGGCCAGGATGCTGCCTCAGTTATAGTGCTAGGGCATGACTGCTTCAATAGTTTGAGGCCTCAGGTCTCTATGGCCAGGGCACCAGTTTAGCTCAGCCCTAACGGGAGGGCGCACCAGAAACTAGGATGGGGGAAATGGAGCGGCTCTGCAGTAGCTTGGTCTTCACAGGGAGGGCATAGCAGGAGCTTGGCTGGGGGTGTGGAGTTGGGAAGGGATGGTAGCTACTGACAGTAATGGCTGAACCTTAGGGATGGAGGAATGCAAAGGGCTACTCGCCCCCAGCAGGACACTCTAGGTAGCTTTGGTTCCCATTTGTTACAGAGCAGCACAGGCCAGGTGGAGGCGGAGTGGCAGGGTAGGGCACAGAATCTACCCCTCTTCGGAGTGTAACTCAGGGTATGGATTGCAGGGAGCTCCCTCAGCAGGGCGCAGAGCCTATGAGGACTGCAGAGTCTCCAGTAGCAAAGACGGCAGTTGTTCACAGTGGCAAGTGGGATCCTCCTGCTTACCTTTTTTCTACAGGGAGAAACCCCTCCTGGTTCCTAACTGACCCCGCCTGGGGGATGGGGTGGTAAGGACGAGCCCTTTCCTTCTCTTATCTGTGTGGCCATCTTGAATTTCTGTGCTCTACAGGATTTCTGCTGTACAGTTGTTTTGCTGTTCGCTGGTGCTCTCCTTTAGTTATGTTGGTTGTAATGTAAATTGTTTGTTATTTTGAGGCATTTTTGTGTGTGGCTGGGAGGAAAGTTCTAGGAGCTTCTAGTCGGTCATTTTGCTGATGTCTCCTATGGTTCTTAATGTATCAATTTTAATTTAAAATACTGCAATGGCTCCTCACTTTGAGAAACTAGAGAATAAATGTTAATTTTGGCAATTATAATTTTAGTCTCTAACTACATCCTCTTATTTTCATTGTTTCAAACCTAGAAAGACTGATGCACAATTTTTTTGTTGTTGTTATTTTGTGCTATGACTACACTCCTAAGTTCATTGTCTGAAGATACATTGGTTACGCTGCTAAAAATGTAACCAAGGAACTAGCAACCCGTACTTACTGGTCAAGAACACAAATGTAAACATTTAAGTTTCTAGTAGACCACTTTATTTCCTTATCTTGAATGACGAAAAAGAAATTTTGCTTCAAAGCTGAAAATTATTAAAATGAAAGAGTGGATCATGAGGTCAGGAGATCGAGACCATCCTGGCTAACATGGTGAGACCCCGTCTCTACTAAAAAATACAAAAAACTAGCCGGGCGAGGTGGCGGGCGCCTGTAGTCCCAGCTACTCAGGAGGCTGAGGCAGGAGAATGGCCTAAACCTGGGAGGCAGAGCTTGCAGTGAGGTGAGATCCGGCCACTGCACTCTAGCCTGGGCGACAGAGCCAGACTCTGTCTCAAAAAAAAATATGAAAGATGTACTCTTGCTTTGTTCCACTTCACCTTCAGGGAGCATCAACCAATATATTTTATTTTTCAATCCCTCTTCTCATTAAAATGCAAAGAAAGGAATAAAGGTAGTCAGTCTAACTGCTGTACATACAAACAACAGGAAAACAAATCCACTAGAGGGTGATGCTCCTTTCCACTTTGACAGTGGAAACCTATCTTATATTGATTAAGCAATTATGTTGCTGAATATTTAATATCCCTTATGGCATTATATTAAAAATTAGCCATGGCAAGGAAATAAGGGAGGAGAATGGGAATGGAGTATATTTTCCCACTCACCCAAATTGTAGCCAACTGGCAGAAAATACCAGACATGTCAGCATATCACCCTGCTCTGGCTCAGAAGAGAAGTAAATAGTCTCCATTCCCATGTAGTCCCCAAACACCAAAATGAATTCTGAGGATAACGCCATTTTCTCTGCAGGATTGCCCTTCTGGCCGTGTGTGTGTGTGTGTGTGTGTGTGTGTGTCTGTGTGTGTGAACTCTCATGCAGTCTCCAGCACGCAGAGACTGCTGGACGTGGGTTGTTTCAATTCCTCCTTTAGCATGTGATAATCAGTCTGTCTCACTACTTACAAAGAGTTTTGGGAAGTGAGCCTTTGCAGTACCCTGTGCCTGCCTTAATTCAAAGTCTAAAGATCAGAGGACGCTAACTCTTCTAAAAAATTTCTCAGGATGGGGTGGCAATTAAGTTTGCTTGGTGACAGAGTGGTTTAGGAGCAATGCTTGGGGTTTTCTTTCTGCTTGGAAACTGGAAAGATTGTTTTTCTTTATTTTTTCTGTTACTGGTAAATTTTATTAATAATATCTAAAGTATTAGAAATCTTTGGATCTGATTATGATTCTGGTCCAGAAAATGTGTAATCCCCAATGAAGAATATGTTAAAAGGGCCAACTCCTTTCCAAAACTGAATTAATCAGATGTTAGCATATGGACGGGCTAGGAAACTTGTCCCTTCACCCAGCTTTTTTCACTTAAGTCATACTTTAAGAGTAACTTGTTTCCTTCATCAGTCACGGTCCTTGCAAGAAACAGCTGCCACATCAAAGCATACAATTTGAGGATTGTTTAAAAAAGAGACCATTTACAAAGATATAGGTAAGACACAGAGAAACCACAAGGGATGGTGTAGTACTTGGGGTAAATGACAGTAGGTAACCACTGTCACCCTAGTCCTAAGGGGTTCAGGGGAAGAAACTGCTACTGGAACAGGGAAGAAGAGAGAACTGGGTGAAATGTCTCCCCTTAAGAGCTGGGATCCTCATTTAAAGAAAATGGCCAGCCCACCGCAACCAGCAAAGAGGAAATGTGGGAAACAAATGTCTGGACCTCGTTCTCCTCCTTCCCTGGGTCTCCTACTAGTGTGCCCACTGGCCAACCCTACCAACTCTCCCAAGGCCAGGAAGCCCAGTGATCCCGTGCTTCAGAGATTCAGCACATTTATTTTAAATCAACTAGTATTTATGCAACAGCTACATTTGAGGAAATTCCCATTTCCATAACTTTATCATACACATGAATCGAAAGCCAAGGATAATTGTCCCACAGAAATTTCATCTCTAGGTTGTAAGGGGGTTGCTACGATGCAGTGTAAATAACTTGAAATTTGCAATCATAACGTGTGTATTCCAATATTGGCTTCATCACGTTTGAGTCGTATAACTTTGAATGAGTCACTTCTGATTCTGGGTACTCAGTGGTATATATCAGAATTGTGATGATAGTCATACGGCTTTTTACTTCTGTCACAGAATTGTTGCTAGTACAAAATTATCTAGTGTATATAAAAATCCTATATGAACAATAATAAACTTTAATTTTAATTTGCTTTGGAAAATTTCCTCTGAATCTATGACATCTTTACTTCTTTATGAGTCAAACTTTCTTTTTTTTGAAAAGGAGATACTATTGTCAAAGTTGTTTGGTCATTTAATAGTTTACAAATCTGTATTTCATGGAAGTAAATAAGTGCCCAGAGTGTATACAAAGACTTTCCCCAGGGAATTTTCAATTTCTTCCATTACATCAAGTACATCTTACAAATAATGTCATATATAGAAAGAATGCTTTGCTCATTAATTACATGCAGTTACCTTCAGAGAGAGGGTCTGACTTGCCAAGTATACTACTACAGATCTGGCTTCAGCTGGGGAAGCAAACTGATGATGAAACAGGCATTGCATTAAGGACCTTTGGGCATTGTCTTCCCAGCTCTCTCCCTCTGAAACTCTGAGTTGGTTCCAGAGGTTATGGAAAGTCATGGAAAGTGCAATACATAGGTATTTTGGGATGACTGTTCTGGGAGTAGTCCAGCAACAAGGGAGGATTCTAATTTGGGAGACTTTAACAAACCTCTCTCACAAATACAATAGATAGACAAAAAAATGTATGATTATATAGAAGATATGGAAAAAACAATACATCTAAACAAACAAATATGCATTTGTGAAAAGAACTTTTTTTTTCAAACACAGAAGGTTCATTCAAAGTAGTAGATCAGGTATTCAGCTAAAATAAAATGTTAATAAATCCCCCAAATCAGAAAGTATAATGTCACATCTTCAAACCAGAATGTAATAAAATAAAATTTAAAATTCCTAACGGATAGATAAAAAGAGAGAAACCAAGATGAGAAAGTCAATTCACTTAGAAACTTGAAAACACACATATGATAATATTTTTTAAAAAATATAGGTTTAAAACTATATAGTAAAATAGAAATTAAATTTAAATAAGCTAAATGTTATAAGCTCATGAGTGAATGGAAAAAAATACACCTAAGGAATGTAAGAGAAAATACAAAAGATAGAAGTATGAACTAATTAAATAGGAAATAGAACATGATAGAATACAGAAGTAATGTAAGTAAAGTAAAAGGTTGCTGTATTAGTTCGTTCTTACCATGCTATAAAAAGCTACTTGAGACTGGGTAACATATGAAGAAAAGAGGTTTAACTGAGTCGCAGTTCCACAGGCTGTACAGGAGGTATGGCTGGGAGGCCTTAGGAAACTTACAATCATGGCAGAAGGTGAAGAGGAAGCAAGCACATCTTCACATGGCGTATCAGGAGACAGAGAGCAAAGGGGAAAGTGCTACATACTTTTAAACAACCAGATACCCTAAGAACTCACTCACTATCATACGAACAGCAAGGGGGAAATCCACCTTTATGATCCAATCGCCTCCCACCAGGTCCCTCCCTCAACATTGGGGATTACAATCTGACATGAGATTTGGGTGGGGACACAGCCAAACCACATCAGTCGCCTCTTTGAGAACGCCAATAAAACAACAAACTTTTGGCAATCTGATTAAGAGTTTTTAAAAAATTAGATTAATAATAAAAACAAAACTACTAATTCAGGAATTTGTAAAACGATAAGAGAATATTTTTACACAAAGTAATTTTCAAAAACCAAAATAACTGACATTCCTAGAAAATTATACATTAATGAGGTTTGCATCAAGAAATTAAAAAGCAGAATAAACCAGTACCACAGACAAAATGGGAAATATAGTCAAAAGCCAGGTGCAGAGTATTTTCTGAGTAGATTCTTCAAAATCAGACCAGGATACTAAAAGAAGAGAACACAATAGACTTCTTCTAAAACTAGATGCAAAAACATTAAGTAAAATATTAACACTTTTAATGGAGAATTTCACTAAAAAATAATATACATCATGATCGAAAGGGTTTAAAATAGTACTGCTAAATACTGAAAAATTAATAAACAAATAAGTCAATAGAAGAGTATAGAGCATCCAGAAATGCGTGCATGGGTATAAATATAGTTTATATTAAAAGAAGCGACTTCAAATCAGTGAGAAAATGACGGACTAAGCAAAAAGTGGTATCAGAACAACTGAATAACCATTTTTAAAAGTTAGATTACTACTTCATACGATATTTACTTTTTCAAATTTTGTTTTATTGTGGTAAGAACAGTCAAGATGAAGTCTACCTTCCCAGATTTTTAAGTGTACAATGCAGTGTTGTTGGCTATAGGTACAATGTTACAAAACAGATCTCTAGAACTTGCCTTGCTTAACTTAACTGAAACTTTATGCCCTCTGATTAGTCATTCCTTATTTCTCCTTCCCCCAAACTGAGCCCCTGGCAACCACCATTCCACTCTTTGATTCCAAAAATTTGTTTATTTTAAATACCTCGTGTGAGTAAAATTATGCAATACAGCAGATCCCATGAATGTGGGCTGTCTTTCCATTTCTTTGTGTCTTCTTTCTTTCATCAGTGTTTTGTAGTTTTCAGAATGCAAGTCTTTAACCTTCTTAGTTATGTTTACTCCTAAGTGTTTTATTCTTTCCGATGTTACTGTAAATGGTATTGTATGCCTAATGTCCTTTTCAGATAGTTTGTTAGTGTATAGAAACATAATTGATTTTTGAATGTTGATTTTGTATCCTGCAACCTTACTGAATTTGTTTATTTTAACAGGTTTTTAATTGAGGATTATTTATACATAAGATTATGTCATCTACAAACAGGAACAATTTACTTCATTACTTGCAATTTGCATGTCTTTTACTTATTTTTTTCTTGCCTAATTGTTCTGGCTGGAACTTCTAGCACTACATTGAAGAAAAGTGGGTAGAGTGGGCATTCTTGCCTTGTTCTTGATCTTAGAGGAAAAGCTTTTAGATTTTTGCTGCTGAATTGATGTTAGCTGAGGGCTTATCTTATGTGGCCTATGTCTTGTTGAGTTACTTTCATTCTATTCTAAGTTGGTTGACAGTTCTTATCATCAAAGAGTGTTAAATTTTGTGACATACTTTTTCTGTATCTATTGAGATGATCTTATGATTTTAATCCTTTTTCTTTTAATGTGGTATATCACATTAATTTATTTTCATATGTTAAACCATTCTTGCATCCCAGGAAGAAATCCCACTTATTCAGGGTGTGTGATCCTTTTAACATACTGTTGGATTAGGTTTACTAGTATTTTGTTGAGGAGTTTGCTTCTATATTTATCAAGAATATTGGCCTGAAATTTTCTTTTCTTGTGGTATCTTTGTCTGCTTTGGTGCATTCCCTTCTCTTCTATTTTTTGGAAGACTTGAGAAGAATTGGCATTAATTCTCCTTTATATGTTTTGGAAGAATTCACCAGTGAATCTATCTGGTCCTGGATTTTTCTTTGTTAGAAAGTTTTTGATTATCAATTGTATCTTCAAACTAGTTTTAGGTCAGATTTTCTACTTCTTCATAAATTAGTCTTGGTAAATTGTATGTTTCCAGGAATTAATCCATTTCTTCTAGGTTAACCAGTTTGTTGGATATATTTGTTCATAGTAGTCACTTATGATCTTTTGTTATTTCTGTGGCATTAATTGTCTTGTCTCCTCTTTTCTTTCTGATTTTATGTATTTGAACCTTCTCTCTTCTTAGTTAGTTTGGTTAAGTGTTTGCATATTTTATTTTCTCTTTTCAAAAACCAACTCTTAGTTTTGCTGATTTTTTTTCTATTATTCCTCTATTTCATTTATTCCTACTCTAATTTTTGTTTTCTTTCATCTCCTAATTTTAGGCTTAGTTTGTTCTTTTATTTCTAGTTCCTTGCTTGTTTGTTAGCTTGCTTGTTTTCAGTATTTCTTGTTTTTATTGTAGATGTTAATCGCAGTAAATTTCCCTCATACTATTACTTTTGCTGCATCTCATATTTTAGTATGTTGTGTTTTCATTTTTGTTTGTCTCGAGGTATTTCCTTTTTTTCTTTTTGATTATTTCTCTGACTCAATGGTTGTTGAAGAGTATATTGTTTAATTTCTACATATTTGTGAATTTCCCAGTTTTCTTCCTGCTATTGATTTCTATTTTCAGTCAGAAAAGATACTTGGTGTTATTTTAATCTTATTTAATTTGTTAAGAGTTGTTTTGTGACCTAACATGTGCTGTATGCTGAATAAAGTTCTGTGTATGATTGAGGAAAATGTGTATTCTAGTGATGTTAAGTGGAATGTTTTCTACATATCTGGTAGGTTCATTTGGTCTATGGTATTGTTTAAGTTATCTGTTTATTGATCTTCTGTCCGGATGATCTATCCATTATTGAAAGTGGGGTATTGAGGTCTCCTACTATTATTATATTACTACTTATTTCTTTTTCAACCTGTCAATATCTGTTTTATATATTTAGGTGCTCTAATGTTAAATGCATATATATATTTATATTGTTATAACTTCCTGGTGGTTTGATTCTTTTGTCATTATATAATGTCTTTCTTTGCCGCTTGTGACAATTTTTTATTTAAAGTCTATTTTGGATAATTTAAATATAGCCACCTCTACTCTCTTTTGGTAACCATTTGCACAGAACACCTTTTCTCATTCCTTCATTCCAGTCTATATTGTCCTTAAATCTAAAGTGGATTTTTTTATAAATAGCATATAGCTGTGTCTGTACTCATTTAAAAAAAATCCATTCAGCTATTCTGCATATTTTGATAGGGAAGTTTATTTCATTTGCATTTAAAGTAATTATTGATATGGAAGGATTTACTATAACTATTTTGTTAATTGCTTTATGTTTGCCTTATTTTTCTTTCATCTGTCTTTTCATCTCTTGTTGTCTTCCTTTGTGTTTTGCTGATTTTTTTGTATAGAAGTGCCTTGAATTTTTCTCTTTTCCTTTGTATAATTTTTATTTAAACATATTTTAATTTTAATTTTTTAATTTTTATGGTTACATAGTTTTGTATAGTCTATTCTTTGTTATGTCGTTACCTTGGAGTTACTTAAAATATCTTATAGTTATAATGGACGATTTTAGGCTGATAACTTAAATTAAATCACATACAAAGTTGATCAATACATCAAATTGATCAATAGAATGAAATGCAACCCAGAAACAAATTAATGTATGTGTAAATATTTAAAATAAATAAATAAATGTATAAATATATATTCGATTTATACTTAAAAGTGGCACTTCAAATGAGTGGAAAAGTTATGTACTATACAACAAATGGTCCTTGGACCATTCATCATCTATTAAAAAAAAAATCAAAGTCACCCCATGACAAAACCAAAAACCAAAAAACAAAAAAGAAATTTGAGAGGAAGAAGTAGGTAGTTGTGGTTTAATGGGTATAGAGTTTCAGTTTTGCAAGATGAAAATATTATGGAGAGTGGATACACAACAATGTGAAAATATTTGACACTGTGACACTACTAAGTTGTACATTTAAGTACAACTTAAGTGTGGTTAAGAAACATATTTTATCACAACTAAAATTTTTTACAAATAAATTGTATTTGGACAACTAAGTAAACTTCAGATAAAATAAACAAACAAAACCAAAGAACTTTGAAAGTGCCAAAAGAGACAAAATAGACTATATATAATAAATAAATATGTGTGTGTGTGTGTATTTCTCCTACCTTGTGGTGAAAAAGACCTTATTGAACAAAACACAAAATGTATCCTGGTGAAAATACTAAAGTTTTTATCTATATAAAAATTAAAAACTTTTTGGGTTTTTTGGTATTGGCATAACACATAAATTCATTATATTTCGTCCCTCCCACTGATTACAGCTTTAAAAGCTCTGTAGAAAATACGAAAAACAACTACCTGTAGCCATATTTGGAAGAGAATCAAATCTTGGAGAAGCGACTACACAGAGATGGTTCTCATTTTTTTCTCTTTCCTCTTGTGGTTCTGCCCTATTGGTAGGCTCTGGCCATGATCTGCTGCAGTAGAAGCAGTAAAACGCCAAGAAATATCCCACATTTCTGGCCAGGGGAAGGAGGAAAATGAGTTTCCAGAAGCTGGAGAGTGAAAAGAGAATTTCAGAATGAAAAGCTGACGAGGAGCAAAACAGTAAGCAAGCCATGGATGATGAGAAAATATTGGCAAAACATGTATCAGACAAATAACTTGTATCCAGCATAATGAAAGCACTCATACATCTCAATTATAAAAATTGAAGACCCAATAAGAAAATGCGCAATTTGAAAAGTACTTAGCAAAAGAAGCTACACAAAAAATGACCAATAAGCTCATGAAATGATGCTCAATATCAATGGTCATCAGAGAAATGCAAATTAGACTCACAATGAGATACAACTATGTACTCACTAGAATGGCTAAAACTAAAACTGACCATACCAAGTGCTGACTGAGATGTGGAACAACTGAGACTCTTAGACTACTACTGGCAAGCACATAAAATGGTATAATTACAGTTGAAAAGATAACTACTGAGTAATGAACCTTATCTGTTGCCATTTATAGTAATAGTTTTTAAAGAGTATATGTTTGCTCTCCAAATTCTCAGTTTCCATTCCCACTCAAGTCAAGTTTTTTTTTTTTTTTTTTTTTTTACCTTTATACTTTCACCTAAACCTTCCTTGCCAAAATGACCAATGACCTTCACAATGGTGAAATTAGCAGTCAGTTTTCCGTCCTCATTTTCATCAACATCTAATTTGACATGCATGAGCACTTCTCAAAAGGTTTTCTTCACAAGGTTTTGGAATACTACACTCAGAGTTTTCTCCTACCATACTATTGTGTTAGTCTGTTCTCACACTGCTGATAAAGACATACCTGAGACTGGGTAATTTAAAAGAAAAAGAGGTTAAATGTACTCACAATTCCGCATGGCTGGGGAGGTCTTAGAATCATGGCAGAAGGCAAGGAGGAGCAAAGTCATGTCTCACATGGCAGCAGGCAAGAGAGAGCATGTGCAGGAGAACTCCCATTTATGAGGCCATCAGATCTCGTGAGACTTATTCACTACCAAGAGAACATGATTCAGTTATCTCCACTTGGCCTCGCTCTTGACTTGTGGGGATTATTGCAATTCAAAGTGAGATATGGGTGGGGACGCAGACAAACCATAGCAACTGTCTTCTCCTACGCAGTGTCCTTGCAGGGTATTCTCCCATCCCAAGCTCCAAAATGCTGGAGGATGCCAGGGCTCAACCCTGGACCTCTTCTCATTTCTATCTCTAATTATTTGCTAAGTGATCTTATACATATCTTGGCTCCCTAATTTAAAACTTACCCCAGACTCTCCTCTGTGTTTCAGATTCATATACCCAAACTTGAATGTATAATGGGTATCACACATTTAATTTTTTCAAAAACTAACTTTTTATCTTCCTCTACCTCACCTCCAAGTTCTCAGCTCAGTAAGTGGACTTCCATTCACCCAGTTGCTCAGGTCAACAACCTAGAAATTTTCCTGTCTCTTCTCTTCTTTCAGAACTTACATCCAACCCATCAGGAAATCCAGACAGCTCTATTTCTACAATATATTCTCAAAATGACTACTTCTCGCCACTTTTACTACTATCAACTTGGTCCAAGCCACCAACATTTCTCTCTTTAACTACCTGCAATGGCCTCCTGGCTGATCAGGTCACCCTCTTCCGCTCTTTTTTTTTTTTTTTTTCTTCTCAGAGAGGGTCTTGCTCTGTCACCCAGGCTGGAGTGCAGTGGTGTAACTTCAGCTCTCTCATTGCAACCTGTGCCTCCCAGGCTCAAGCAATCCTCCCACCTCAGCCTCCTAAGTATCTGGGACTATAAGCACAAGCCACTGTGCCCAGTTAATTTTTGTATTTTTGTAGAGATGGGGTTTCACCTTGTTGCCCAGGCTGGCCTTGAACTTCTGGGCTCAAGCGATCTGGCTGCCTTGGCCAGTTTATATCCAAACAGGAGGTAGAAAGATTCCTTTAAAATGAAAATATTATCATGTTCCTCCTTTGCTGAAAATCCTCCAGTTGTTTCTCATCTCACTGCAAAATAATTCAAAGACTTTACCATGGTCTTCAGGGTTCTATCTAATCAGGTTCCTGGTTCCTCTACTGTATTTCTTTCTTCCATAGGCTCACTCTTTTCCACTCTTTTCCATATTCATTCTGACCTGATAGTTCCTAAGTCAGGCCACATGTGTTCCTGTCTTAGAATTTTTGCAATTGCTGTTTTATCTCAAGGTCTTTTCCTCCCAGTCTTGTAGCCTTCTTTCTTTTCTTTATATACCATGCTCAAATATGTCTTCTCAAGACGCTTTTCTAATGAACCTGTCTAAATCGAACCCTCAGTATCCCATCACTCTTAGTCCCTTTTCCTATTTGTTTTTCTTCAAAAAAATTTATTTTTATGTCCCCCTTGCATCCCTTCAGTGGAAGTCCCAAGAGTTCTAGGATTTTCTGTGTTTTACCTACTGCTATATTCTCAATATCTAGGCAGTGTCTGGAACATGGTAGCATTCAAGAAATACTTGTTTTCTGTTGCTTTAAGAACAGCACTATTAGGCTGGGCGCAGTGGCTCACACCTGTAATCCCAATACCTTGGGAGGACAAGGTGGCCAGATCACATGAGGCCAGGAGTTCACAACCAGTCTGCCCAACATGGAGAAACCCTGCCTCTACTAAAAATACAAAAATAAGCCAGACCTGGTGGTGGCACACCTGTAATTCCAGCGACTAAGGAGGCTGAGTCACGAGAATTGCTTGAGCTCAGGAGGTGGAGGTTGCAGTGAGCCAAGATTGCACCTCTGCACTCCAGCCTGGGCTACAGAATGAGACCCTGTTTCAAACAAATGAACAAACAAAAAGAACAGCATTATTATTTTCTAAAAAGTATTATATGGTGCACTTTCATTCTGAAATATGTACTATCTCTCCCTGTTGGGGTAGGAGTATACACACTGCCCATGGAATTCAGGCACAGCTATTGTCACCTTCTCTACGCAGAAACTTGAAGAGCCTAAGCATGTTTCACCATGTCTTCTTTGCCCCTCTGCCACAATAACCAGCAATGTTCTAAACAGAGGCTTCTTGCAGCCTGAGCCTCAGAGAAAATGCTATGGATCAAAGCCAAAGTCCATCATAGCATGTGTAGTAAATAAACTTTGCTGTATTAAGCCTTTGAGATTTTGAGACTGTTCATTTTCACAGTATAATCTATCATTAGTAGTCCAGACACCCAGACAACTATGGACAAAGGGAGGGTCTGAGAATACCTAAGACATATTTGACATATTACATGTTTGCCTGAGCTGGCTTTCCCCTAACAGTCTAGTGTTTGCCACCACAACATTTTTTTTGAAAAACAAAAATTATAAAAAGCACTGGGATATTTATTTGGACATGATCAGAGGTCAATTTTATTTCCTCGTGTTTTCAGAAAAATGAGGAAAAAATAACTAAAGTATCTTAAGAATTTGAAAACTATTTATCAAACATGGCACACCTTGCAATTAAATGTGAGTCTTATTAACAACACTGATTCCAAAGTTGTGTCTCAGGCTGATGGAACCTGAATCCTTGGGACTTCAAATCTGTGTCTTCAAATCTGTATTATTTTAAAAGTTTCCCAACTGACTCTGATGAAGCCTGGTCAAAAATCAGTGGTTGGGATAAACATCTCTCTGCTTAAGACCCTGGGAGACACAGAGTGACATACAGACCAACAAAAGCCCTTAGTCTACCCTACTGAAAAACCCATCTAAAGATATTCTTTCATAACCTCTCATTGGATCAAAACACTTCAAATTGCCAATGGAAATTTTTGCATATGTAGGATAACTTTCTCTAGAAGACATCTTTGCTTTACTTTCAGTTGTCATTAAATGGAAATGGTTGACTCTATACAAAATTCTCAATGCAGTTTCACCTAGATCCATCTTTGTAGAAATAGGAATAAGAACACCCTCACAATATGGTACGGTGGTTCTCTGTTTAGGAAATGTGAGACTGACTTTGACTCAGGAGAACTTCCTTCATTAATACAATATAAGGCAACTGCTTATATTATTTTATAACAGGTAATTCAGGTAAAGTAGTAGCAATCACCAAGACTCCTACAGGAAACACCACGATTTTATTGCTAGGTGTCAGAAACAGCCAGTGTTGGATGTGAAGAAAGAAATCAAACACCCTGTGGATATTTCTAAAAGTAGACAATATAATCAATAAAGTCTTGCTTCTGTTATACAAAATGGCTTTTTTACCCAATCCATATCTTGCCCATGGTTCTCTCCCTCATAGGATAGAGAAGTGAAAGAAAAGGCTGCAGATGTTTGAACCTTTTATTTGACCTTGATGGCAGGAGTGAAAGTCTCGTAAAGTCAACATGTTGAAGGAAAGGACTGTTAGAGAGTTGGAGAAAACATGCTTCTCTAACAATGCTGTAAAATAAAATCAGAAACCTTATACTAATTTGTAATGTATTTGCTTTTAGGAACAAGAGAAAATAATATTGAACAATCCCTCCCCAAAATGAGCTGTGTAGTAAGGGTCACCAAGTCAGAAGCAATAGCTGAAAGCAATGTGGTTTGCTGGATTGCAAGGATCAGTTCTGTATGCCTTGGCAGCAAGCCTCAACCTCAACCAGATATACATGCAGCATTCAGAGGGAAACAGATAAACATCTACCATTGCTGACAGACGAAGAGAACTGGTCTACCACATCTTGGCTTCTTTACCTTCATTTTCAGTAATGCAAACACAAATGAGACTCTTCTTTCCCATGAAGTAACTAATTACTAGGTAAGTTATTTCAAGTCTTAGCATTACTACAAAGAAAAACAAATTCCTTTCTGGCACCACCTCAAAAGAAGAATTTCAATTGGATTAGTTTCCTTTAATCTAGATGAACATAATAATACCTTTTTTTGTTTTTTTTAACCATCCTTCCGTCAAATCCATTCCTCTCCCATCTTTTCTTCATTCTCACTTAAAAATAGTCTTTGTGACTCAAACACTCATGTTTGAATTATTTGGAAAACTAAGGCAATAAATACAAATCACTTTACATGTATACAGGGAGAGAAAGGTAGAGACAGACAGATAGATATGATAAACAGAATATTCCCTAAAGCTCTTGAATACCAGTTGATCCTGTTTTGTAAATTTTTTGCTCAAATCAAACCTATGAACTGAATGAAGTGAGAGTTGCCTGTTGAAAGTTTTATTTAGATTCTAACCAACCATTGCTTTATATGTGTTTCCCCCCCTCCCTTATTTCAACTGGCTTATTTTATAAATTAACAGATTAGGCATTTGTCATTGCAGGGTGTAGTCACCTAAATGCAGTCTAAAACATTGCTTGGAAAAGTGAGAAAATTATTCCAGGTATTAAGTCTTTCTTGTAAGTAAAGCCTGCCTCTTTTTCTCTCAGATTCCCTTCAGCTTCTAATTCCTATATAATAGCCAATAAACTTCTCAAAGATTGTCACTGAAGCAATTTTTTCTTTCTCTAGAGATCTTCATGAAACCTTTCAAAAATCCAATTTACCCAGGGGAAATGTTCTTTTATTTGGGTAAAATTGTGAAGAACATGTATTTTAGTTCTTATTTCTTGTTTATCTGCTAGATCCAAGCCAAAAAAAAAAAAAGAAAGAAAAGAAAAAAAGCTTTACCTGGTAGATCCAAGCCAAAAAAAAAAAAGAAAAGAAAAAAAGCAAATGAGGATCTCAATTTCTCAGTTGTTCAAAAATTTTGTGTTATTTGCTAACTTGTGCTCTTTTAATATTTGATAATAAAAAATCCCCCATTACATCATTTTGTATCATGCTTCATATATTTCATAATATTTATCTCCTTCATAGTATTTGTGATGTATTAAGTAATTTTATGTAATTATTTCTAATATTTTCTGCCCTAGTAGTCTATAATTTCCATAAAGACAAAAACGATGTTTATTTTATTCACCTCTGTGAAAAATATTTTTAACGTTAGTGCATAAATTGATTGGCATAAGTGAATGTGTCAGAATGACTGGCCCAATCTGTACAATGGGAGCAGACATACCTTTTATGTTATTGCTAAACAAAAATGGTCCTGGTCATTTACAGGGCC
The DNA here is from genome assembly GCF_000951035.1 of Colobus angolensis palliatus. Taxonomy (NCBI): domain Eukaryota; kingdom Metazoa; phylum Chordata; class Mammalia; order Primates; family Cercopithecidae; genus Colobus; species Colobus angolensis. Next base: position 9,537,196 of record NW_012119821.1, on the reverse strand, counting down.
TTAATCCTTAGTCTATGGATCAAAGGTGTGATAACATTTAGAAAGTTGTCTGAGGGTTGCTTTTTTGACATATTTTAAGAAAGTTTCAGAAATAAAGATTCAAGGAGAATGCTGATGGAGTGCAGCTATTTTTGTACACACATGACAGAATAAGTTTTTTAGAATTTGAGAAAGCTGTGGGACAGGCTGAGCATGTATAGCATTGCAGTGGTCAACACATTCAGAATGCTGGCAGAAGACACAAGACTCCTGCACAGAGGTGAAGAATAGTTTATTACACATAACAACAGCAGTAACAACATTTCTGTGCTGGTCCTTGAGCCCCACTTCCTGCAGGTCAATGTGAGAAGAGCCATAATACACCCACACTCACCGTGGATTATATTACAGGACAGGAATCTCAAGCTCAGGGAAACGGAATCTTCTGTAATGGCAGTAAGCATGCCTGCCCTTTGCTTTAGAGGGAAACATTATATAAACATTTAAAAAACTGTAGCCAGAAAAATAGACAATCAGTACATCTTTTGCAAGATGTTCAGACAAGTGAGACACATGGAGAATTGTCCCCCAACACCCTATCTCCGGAAGGTGTTCTCCCTGCCAAGGTCCTTTATTAAATTAACTGATACCAAAGATGCATACAGAGATATCCTCTAGTATCGACTTGGCTCCCACACATGCTGAGTCAGGAGGGTGGAATAAGGTGAGCGAAGAGTTAGAAAGCACATGTCCAGCTAAGAAAGAAAGGGAGCTGGTGCATACCCCTTCTATCACCTGGTTCTAATGCATTTGGTAGGAGTTAAAGATTGATGCAGAAAACAGGGTTGAGAAAGACCCCAAAGATGCTATTCCTCTCTCTTGTCAGAATATATTATCATCTGGGGCAAGCTAAATCACTTCTCTTTCATTCCTTCTTATCTGAAGCTTATGAAAGCCAAAATAACCCTTTCAAAGGCTACTTAATCTCTGCTTAATATGCAGCTTCTTTGTTATCCTCAAAAGCCGAGAAAACGCAAGAGCAAGAGTTCAGATATGTCAGGGGTTGCAGGGGTGAAGGAAAGCAAAGGAAAGCCATTTGTCACCTGTCATGTAAGGACCCAGCAGTGCTGACACAGAAGTCCTGTGAATCTGGCTTACTCCTGTTCTTGCTAATGCATTTGTGCTAAAATGAACAATAGTTTCAAGGTTTGGAGTAGAAGAGAGCCTTAGTTGTCCAGGACAATTATGCTTGTTATTTTTATTTTTTTAAGCATTGCCTGCCTTTGTTCTTTAGAGTGAGGACCCTTTCCATAAAACAGGCCCTCAGGGCACAGGTAATAAGTGTAAAGGTTTGTTTTGCAGAGAATAATAAAAAGATCTTGAGGATTTATAAACTGTTCCATCCATCAGAAACTATGTAGACCTGGCATTTAGAGTGAATTATTCTTATTAAGCAAAAACTGAGAAAATTGCTTAAGTCTCACCAGAAGGTACCTGCAGTCTATCAGATACTAAGACACTCTATAAGCTGTAAACTTAAGAGAAAAGAAATTGCATGTCCGCGTGGGTGTCTGCAGCAAGATGAATGACTCCAAAGAGAATGTATCCCAGCTTTGCCCCTCGGTCTGCTTGTGCTGGGTGGTTTTTTTCCATTCTTATCCTCTAGAGAGCTTAAGGAGGGCTTTTGCAAGGGTTACAGCCCAAGAAGAGGTGCCCGTTTTCATTTCTCTGGTGATATCCCTCCCGGCACCATTTCCACCATCATATACCACATGCAAATATATTCAAGGACTTTTATAGAGTGCCAGGCATTATGTGGAGCAGTCTACATGAATTATTTTTATGAATTTCTAGTAACAATCTCATGAGGTAATGTATTAACCTCGTTATACGGATGTGGAAACTGAGAGGTGGGGAAATTAAGGAAACTAGCCAAAGTCCCATAGTTGTAGTGATAGATATGGGATGTAAACTCAGAAAGGCTGACTCTAGAACAGATTCTTCTAAACCCTTCATAATGCCACAATGTAGCTCTGCTCTCAGAAGTCACAGGATCACCTTAATTAGAGTTACAAAGGACTTTTAATGAGCAGGCTTTTCTCATTATGGCCACTTGGTTCTCCTAATTTTCTCAATTACAAATTTTAATATTTTCACCCTTTTCTCTTTTACATTTTTTCCTTATATGCCTGAATTCACAAAGCCTTACCAGTTCTAATTCTTAATAAATGTGCCAATACATCCCTTGCAGTATTTGGCACCGGGTAAAGGCTTAAGAAATGTTTTTTAGCTGAGCTTAGAATGCAGATCATTCCGATATTACTGGGTTCATTTGTGCCAAAACCATTCATTGTACACATTCTGCCTTAGGATATTCCACCTTTCTCCTTTCCTCTGAACAAATTCCCACATTTACACTTTACAGTGTCTGCTCCATCAGTCTGGGAGCACCAGTATAGCATGCCAAGCTCACTTGAACTAGTGGCACTACTATACAAACATGTTGGAAGAGTCATCTTTTTTTTCCAAAGTTTTTATTTAAGTGTTCAATCAACACTTCCAGAACAGCTCCAGCCAAAACAATCATTTCCTAAGACTCCATTGACAATATTTATTAGATTTTCCTATAGTTTTTGTCAAATGAATATTATCATAATAGTAACTGGCACGTCAGACATTATATCCTGGTACTTCCGGTGTAACGAAAACCATCTTTAAGACAATAGTTAAGAAATCAAAAGAAAGTTGGGAAGAAAGAAAATGTCTTATTATTATTCTAGAGAAAATATCTTAAATGTTATATAAGTTCTGCCTAGAAAAGTTACCATGTCAACAGTCAACAATTTTCTCTGATCAGTATTTTCTATAGTTTGGGGCAGCTGTGCTCATCTCTTCAAATGAGGATGAAGTCTTCCTTTCAGTTGCCCATTCCTTCACAATCCCAGTTTTGTATTGTAAAGGATTACAAAATGCTGAGATTTTCCTCCAGAAATCTAGAAATCACCCTTACCTCTGGCTACTCCTGAACTCATCTGCAGTCAAATAATTCTATTTTAAGTTGAGCCGAAAAAGGAATTTCACTTTCTTTTATTCATCAGACTTGTAGTTCAGCATCTAAGTGGACTTCAAAATAGCAGACACATTCCAGGCAAACGTTCTGGGGTCTAGACAGTGGCATTACACTGAAGTGCTGCATAGACAGCAGCACTGGCAGAATTCTTGAGAGCAATATCTGCCTTTCCAAATATAGTATCTTTGCCTCTACCTAGCCTTGATTCCATTACCCAGGCCCAATCCTTCCCAGACTTTCATTCTCTTTTGAGAAGTCATTCGTGACTCTCTTTTATTCCCGCCCGGACAAGTCAAAGATCTTCCTGGCTTTTGTGGCCCTCGATTAATTTGTTTCTTCCTTACTATCTGTTGCAGAGCAGATTTTGAGGTGGAAATTTGCATGCAGTAAGTGTTGAGCCTACTTTGGGAATCCATAGCTATGGAGAAGTGATAGAAGCAGATTGGGCAGTGAGATATGTTAAGCTGTGATGCCATCACAACAGAAATTTCTGATTATTCCGTAGAGTGCCCTGAAGCTGGGATGGTCTTGCAGAACAATTCCTCTATTGAAGCAACAGGGCCCAGCTTTTATAACTTAGTATCAGTCAGTCATCGGATATGGCTGTCTCTGGAATGGAGATGAGACTTTGGGCCAGGTGGCTTTCTTCAGCTGTGGGCAATTTCTGGAGTGGTCACAGCTGAGAGACTTCAGTAGTCACCAGTCCCAGCAGTTGGGAGAATGAGGACTTTAGTCTTGAAGGGTGGATACTATGGCATCCACTATTCACTTATTTTTCTTTCTCTTCTCCAACATATGTTTTTCTTCCAGTCTGACCTACCTCACTGACATTTATAGTCTTACATCCAGAACTCAGAACCCTGAGTCTTTATGACAGCTGTTTCACGAACCTTTCTATCTAACAGTTACCTGGGTCTCTTTCTCTAACCATTGAGATATTATCTCTTCTTCCTGTCCCAGTGGTTTGCAGCCCTCTGAGCGCTCTGTTATCTGAATGCCTTCTGTATGTTGTCTACATTAGAATTGAAATATATAATTTCTTAGTTGAAGCAGCAATGTCACTGGTTTGTGTACCAGGGGATAGGTGTGGACAAGATAACAGACAGGTGTATTTGTTTCTTTATTTTGGTTTATATTTTCCTTGCGAGCAAAGACCATGGTTTTAATCTCCTATGTTCTCCACAATGTATGCAGAGGGCTATGCATCTTGAAAATGTGCAGTATCTTTACAAAAATATGTAAGCACTTACTTTGTGCCAAGTAAAATTCTAGGTACTGACATTTCAATGGTAAATAAGATAGATGAAGACTCTACTCTCAAAGGAGTTTACAACCAGTTTATTAAAAACTAGAAGTCAGTCTGCTACTTATTTTATCTTGACATTTGATTAGTCATTATCTAGAAATAGCAATAGCATATTCATAAAGAAACTCTAATAGTCAACTGTTAACATCTTCCTTACATAATGAAGCTATGCTATGGCAATAAATTGGCTCTGAAATCTCAGCGACTAAACACAATGTATGTTTGTCACCCTCATCATGCCCTGGTGTGGGCTGGGTGACTTCTGCATCTTGGAGGTATACCATTTGAAATACGTGGCCCCCAAGTTTTCCTCATCAGGGAAAGAGAGAGCTCAAAGGCACACTGGCTCTTAACTGCCTCCATCCCTCTGCTCCAGTTCATTGGCTATAATTAGGCACATGGTCTGAAACTAACTTTAAGGGAAGGTGGGAAATGTAAAAGAACAAATAAATAAGCAGTGAGCACTAATTGTCTGTGCCATAATAGGCAATATTTGTTGAGTAGTTTTTTATGACAATACTGTTCTAAGTGCTTTACATGTATTACTCACAACCCCATGAGGTAAATATATCAATCTCATTTTACAGATTAAAAAAAAAAAACTGAGGTTCAAAAAAGACAAGTCATTTACTCAAGATCCCACAGGTAGTAATTGATGGAAGTGGAATTTTGAACTCAAGCTCTAAGCTCTAAAGACTATTGTTTCCATTAACTATACTTTAAAAATGAAATTAAAAAAAACCCAGTAGAAATTCCTGTCTCCTTTCTGGACAGATCTTTGAGAAATATTGTATAGAATAATCTCTTCTTTCGGTTGGTATGATCTGGAAATACTAATCCAACCTAGTATAGAAGTTTTCCTCTTCCAAATTCTCCTAAGTTGATAGAGGAGAAGTTCTTCTTACGAGTAACATCTCAGTTTTCTCCCTGCTCTGCATGAAAACACTTGGTATTTTAAATTTTTCAATCTTTATAACAGTCATTAATAGTTCAAGGATTTCAGTGAGCTCCCTTTGAACTAATAAGCTGGATGAAAGTCAGCCAAAAGCCTTACTATTAAGCTGAAAGCTATTGGTGATTAAAATTGTATTGTCACTCCCCACCTAAAAACAAAGATCCTTACAATTAGCATGTTCAGAGCCTACTAAAACATATGTGTTCTTTCTAAATAGGCATCTTCAGTGATGTGGGAAAGCAAAGCCCTTCTCAAGGGCTCAGATTTTCTGTACAAGCTTTCATTCCTCCTACTCCACCCTGAATCCTCTCATCCTTATTTCCGTGAAAACAAGGTGACCATAGATAATTGAAATTAGGTTTGCCTTAATGATGGGTTAAGAAGAGAGATGACTTAAAATGCCTGGACAGAGGGAAGGGAAGAACCTCTATTGCCACCTACTGGGCTCCTTGTTTTTATCAGCCTATCCAGTCCACCATCTCTGGTTTCAAATCTCTGGCCTCGAGCTTCTTTTGCAAGCTAACTGCCCTCTGACACGTGTCAATCTTTCGGTTTCAGTTTGGATGGAAAAATGTTTATGAAAAAGAAATTAACATTTTAGCTTTCAGCATCAACTACTCTTTAAACTTATGTTAATTTATAAACAAGGATAATAACTAACCACTCCTCCATAGCACTCAGTTGCTTCCAAGTGTTTTTCATTAAACTTAAGTGAAAACATTTCTCAGGATGCAATTTTAAGAGACTATTATTAATCATATGCCTTGATTAGCCTTGAACAGTGGAATAAGTAAACTGGCTGAATAAAAATTATTTTCTTCTTTCTGAATATCCTTATTTTACAAGCTGAGTATGGCTGAAGATTTTGGTTGCCTTTAAAAAGTGAGCTATGTGAAGTGATTTTCCAACTGTATATTGATTTGTAATGATGCCTAGCATATAATTTTATATGGCTTTATATTTTAACCACTTGATTCTAGGGAAGATATTGATATGGACACCTTCAGGGTCTAAGGCAAAATGTTTCAAATCTTTTCTAGAGCACTTAAGAGAATAAACAATTTGATAGCACAGATTTAAGGAATGAACAGAAGCCCTTAGCACTTAGAAAATTTCATGATATAAAGGTTTTACTGTTCTCAAATTCTTTACTCTCTATATATTCATGGTTGCTCAGAGTTATCTGAAAAACACACATGACTTTTAAAAGGGAGATGCCAAGGGTCCCACAAAAATGTGCAAAAAGATTGAGTTATTGGTAAAACAAATTAGCATGAGTGGATGAGCAGAATTCAAGATTGAAGATTTATTATTTAAAACATAGATTACATATTGTGTTCCTGAGTGAAAAGATGCTGATTATTACTAAAAAGAATATATTAATATGATTCAATACAAATCAATATACTAGAGGAATTTTGCAATGTTATTTGATGAGCTTGATTCTAAAGTTCATCTAGAAGAAAAAAGGAGTAAGAAGAGCCAAAAAAAAAAACTTTGAAAAAGAAATTTAACTTTTCTACAGAATATAAAAATGTACTCTAAAGATATAATCATGTAAGCAGTGTAATAATGTTGCGGACTTGGGAAAATAGATCAAAAGAACAGAATGGAACATCCAAAAATGAACCTATTTATATATAGGATAAATTAATAAATTATACTAGAAAATTTCATTAGGGAAAAAGTTAGATCCCTAATATGCACCTAATAATAATAATAAAATTTCAGGTCGCTAAGATCTAAATATAAAAACTAAAATTTGTTAGAAGAAACTTAGGAGACTATAGTTTTGGAAAGCTTGAAAAGGCTCTTTAAGCTGTACATTATAATCAGAAAGCAGAAAACCAAAGTCTAACATTTTACTACATTGAAATGTGTGATTGACTCTAGAACTTCGGTTAAGACAACTTCTCTTCCACATTCAAGGTTACCTACAGTGAGATTGGAGGCTCCCAAAGCTCCCTTAATCCTGCACCACACTTTACACTTAAGTCTAGAAAGGAAATGACTAAGCACCAAATGCCCCTGAAGCTAAGTGAGGCCCCAAATGCTCTCATTTAAGCCTCCCTGTTACTGACCCACAGAATAGTAAGTGCTCTCTGAACACTGCCTCCCTCCCAGCATCCCTCCTCTCAACATCTCCACCTGGTCCTAGAAGGAAGCTTCAGTTAGAACTGAATAAGCATTCCTTAAAAGATCCCCAGTACTAATCTCATTGAGAATTATATCCCCATTTAATTTAAGTGCCACCAGAAATTCTGGCTTCCCGGAGCATTATGAAGCCTCATATCCACTGACAGATCTGTAAATTCTCTCGTCTTACATTGCTCAAACTTCTCCCTGACCTCCAGCTGTGTAATTTGCAGAGCCTATTGCAAAATAAAAATGTCGGTCTCCTCGTTAAAAAAATATTAAGAATTTCATGATGGTATCAGCAAAACATTAAAACCAGCATGGGGCCCTTCTGAGCACAAGGGCTCTGTGTGACTACATAGGTTATACACTCTGAAAACCAGCCATGCTCTCTACTCCCAACCCCTTTCTTTATTGCCTTATGGCCTGTCATCAACCAAATCTCCCGTGTCCTCAATTTCTTCTCTAAATGTTTGAAAAAATTCTCTTAATCTAAATAAAACTCAGCTTTCCTTTGAGGACACTGTTGAATTCCCATATTCCACACTACAGGACCCAGGGATGGAGTACCCTCTTTAGTCCTCATTGCGTTCCCTTTTCAGAACTTTTCCTTCCTTCTTCAAAAATCATTTCTTTCAAGTCCATGCCACCACCTAGACCCACTATCTCTCCTTGTTGAAGTCATCAACACATCACTCCATTGTCCGGCTAGTACGTGACACCCCATAGGACCTCTGTAAATATGTATTGAGACAGTTAATACTTTCTTGTCTTAACTTGTACATTTTTTTAAACTTGATAGAACACAAATTCTACTTGTCCAACTGCCTAGTAGGAGCAGGCATACTTTAAGCAAAGTATCTGTTTTGCCTGAATACACCATGTACTTTCTGTTCACAGTATGTGAATATTTGCATTCCATATGCTGTGTAAGTTTCTCATGAAACTAGCCAAAATGTGACCTGTTATTAAGCCAACTTGATATTTATATCTTAAGTATTGATGATTATTTCTTTAAAAAGTTGGGAGTGGGGAGATGAAGGAATCATTTGATATGACTTCAGAAGAAATGCATGCTCCTTTTACAGTTCGCTGAAGTCATATGAAAAAAGGAGAACCCATCAGCTTGTTAATGCCTGTGCCTGCACCAGGAGGATTTCTATGTTCAACACTTCCAAATACTGCCCTCTTCTGGCTAGAGGGTGCTTATTATTAGAGTTGTATGAAATGAGCCTGCTTCTGAGAAGAGAAATGGAATGAATCGGGGATAGAGACAATGCGATTGTGAGACAATGAAATTAGAAAAAAAAATGGAAACAAAAATGGGAAAGGTAGATTTTTAAACTTCCTAATCTTTAGGCCCACCCACACTATTCCTGTAGCGGTCATCTTGTCCAATGACCTCCAGAATGAAAACAGACAAGTCAAACGACTTGTCTGACTTGCCTTATTACCTGTGGAAAGTTAGGGGCTTGAAAGAAATGAAGCCATAACTGCTCTGATCTTTTTGTTGTCGACAGCCCTATCCTTTCCTGTATACAGACCTTGTTCCTGCCCTTCATCCCTGCTTCAGCTGTTCCTCTGATCTGCCGCCCATTGTTGGTTGGGCTTCCAGATAACCTGCACACACAGCATGGCCACTCTTAGATACCCCCAGAGCCTCCCCTTATAACCCAGCTATGTATGGGTTTTCTTTCTATCCTTCATTGCCTAAAGGTATATGGAATTGCTTCAGCACCTTCTGCATCTGTGTTCCTCAGCTCTCTGCAAAATACTGCATTGGTGATATAAGAGGAAAATGAAGCAAGTAAAAAAAGAGAGGAAGAGAAATAATACCTTTAACTAGAGCGAGTAGAACATTATTATTGATAACTTTTTAAAACTTGATACGACGTGCATTTGGATTCCACACTCCATACAGTCTGGAATGCTACTATACTTTTCCTCCCCATGGTCAATGTCACCTACCAGCATGTAGGCTGCAGAGCGTCTCACCATGTTTCACTTTACAGCAGCTAATGTACATGCGAATATACATGCTAGTGTTCACCAATGAGGCTGCTTATAGCCGGAGGTGAACGCCACAGATCCCGGAGGACAGCCTGGAGGGCCAAAGGGATTAATGTGTTAGCACATCAATAATGGGCACACTGGTTAGGAAATTGTGGTCTAGAAAATACAACAGATTAAGGCAAAGTAACATGCGTTATCAAATTATCAGGAAATCCTGTGGACAAACCCAGAGAGTTCCAAAGAAAAACAGGCCAATTAGAGTGGAAAGAAAGCATATCCAACCCTGCAATTCATGGAGTATCCCACAGTTTCTATGGGTTTTTTCCTTGGGGTGTCTTCTAGTACCCCTGCTGCCTCTACCTTCTCATCCTTTCAGGGTCAGATCCAAATTCCCTCTGCAGTGAGGTTTTCCTAACAATTTCAGTCCTCCCATCTGCTTTGGCTGCAGGAAGTAGAGCCCTTACAACACCATTTGGTACAATTACACTAAGTCTTGTGTTGTTCATGGATTTTTTTTTTTTTTTAAAGACAGGGTCTTGCTCTGCTGTTCAGGCTGGAGTGCAGTGTCATGATCATGGATCAGTATAACCTCCAACTCCTGGGCTCGAGAGATTCTCCCACCTCATCCTCTTGACAAGTGGTGACCACCAAACTTAACTAATTTTTTAAAAATTTTTTTGTAGAGACAGGGTACTACTTTGTTGCACAGACAGGTTTTGAACTCCTGGGATCAAGTGATACTCCTACCTTGACCTCCCAAAGTGTTGGGATATTTTGTTTGCACATATTTAACCATATATCCATGTTCTTTGGCCTTCCATGGTCAGATACACCTTTGCTAGCCAAGAACAACAACAACAACAACAACAAAAAACCCACCAAGATGCAAACCCTTTTCGGATGATGTCAGGAATCCTACTTCTCTCCTCAGGTGACTCTGAGGATTTCTGTAGAGGATGCACCTGCCTTGGCTGTCGCTTGCCGTCTGTTGCTTCAAACTGCCTTTTTGCATGTTTCATAAAGTTTCATCAGCATAGCTAATATTAGGCCAGAGTGAATAATAAAACTGTACTGAGGGAGTAAGATAATATTCAGAATTAGAATGCAGAAAAGGAACACTTAAAACTTGGTAATAATGACCACTGCTCTTAAGTCTACTGGTCTTATCCCAATGTAGAGTCCCACCTGCTGTTTCATCTCAGTCTGTATTGCTGATATGTTGCTATGGCTTATGGTTTCAGTCCCTTCTCATATAGGTGGACGTTCCTCTTGATCTTGTGCTGAGTCCAGAGCTCCAATTTCTTTCTGTCAGACTCCAGAGGACGAAAAACTAATTTACTTCATAATAATTACCCAGAGTTGGAGCTCTTTCCACTCCAAAGGTGGCCATTCATTATTCACATTCTTTTGCAAAATTGTCTCTCTCATCTTGGCCCCAATGAGACTTCTCATTTATGAGACTAAACCCAAGATCAAACTTTGCATAACAAAACACCCCTAAAAGTGTTTCCTCAAACAAATACATTGATTCTCTCTTCCAAAATAGAAATGATGCTCCTATGCCTAATATATGAAAATGGCTGCAATTTTTTAAAGTTTCACACTTTTTGTCTTTATTTGCCAAACTTGTCTGGCAAGACAAGTTGTTCTTGATGGCAGGAACAATGCCCAAATATTATTGGTTTTCTGTAAGAGGGAAAGTGGTCCCTAAACAAGAAGCCAGAAATAGATTCATGTTTGAGCTGCTTGGAGACACCATTAATTAGTCCCCCAAATTCTTGTGCACTACTACTTCCTACAGCTGCAGAAAGAACACAGTTCTCATCCTTTCTTGCACTTAGGCACTACCATGTGGCTGAGATTCAGCCAAGGAATGTTAGTGATATGAGGAGCATTTCTTCCAGATTGGGCCTGTACAAAACTGCCAAATGGTTGACTCCTTGATCTTTTCTTCTGGAAAGGCTGAAAGGAAAGCCCTCCACCTCCCCCACTCCCCCACAACCAGGGCAAGTTTTGAGTGCCTCATATGGAATGTTGAAAATAAAAACTTCATCAGCCTAGGACCCTCACTGATTTTATGAGAAAGGGATAGCTTACTAAACTGCTCACTTGCCCAGTGCTCTTTTTAGTGCAAGAAATAATTTTTTATCTTATTTAAGCCATTATACTCTTTTGGTCTTATTTATTGCAGCAACTAGCTTGTCTCAATACAAGCTATAAATGGATACCCTATAGTCAGAGAAGCCCCTGCTGAGATGGAAAGTTAGCACAGGTCTGTGTGGTGGGATAAGGCACACCAGTGATTAAGGAGAGGCTCACTCCCTATGCCCTCTCAGCCTCCATTTCAATACCACTGTCTAAAATTCCACCACATGGATTTCATTACTTTGGATAAAGACGTAATACTTCCAGGAATCTTCTTTTAAAATAACTATCACCTGAAAGAGATAGCACATTCAACCATGATCTTCCATGAATCTATTAGCATAGATGAGTTTTTCAGATGTCTTTGCAATGAAATACCTAGTGAAAAGTTGACAAAGGGATACAGGCAATAAAATGTTAAAGGGAAGATTAGGGGAGATGAAAGAATATCTTTATCATGGAGTGCTTGAGTTTTTGCTCCAACAGAAACAATGGAGCTGTTTTTACTCCACTGCGCAGAGGTAGGCAGAAGGTGGCAATGGAAACTGTAGAAGAAACCTTGATGGGGAAATTGATGCAGAAGGTTCAAAGACAGGAGATGAGGGCATTGAAGGTAAGTTTGATAATATAGATGAACTCTGGTCCTCAAATCAGGTGCTTTTGAACACCCTTTGTCTACCCTGTAAGCAGTTATTCTGATGGTCCAGGCTACTTTTTAGAGCTGTAAATGTCTCCTTAGGAAAGCCCCAGTGAAAATCTTAAGAGAATTTAGGAATTTGCTCAAAACATATGTGCATTTCCAGAGCTCAGATGTTTTAATTATTTTTCAGTCAGTGCCTTATTGAGAGGTACCTATAACTGCCTACCATTCCTGATTATGCAGTTATTATCTTCTTTCTGTAGCTAATGGAAAGGAATATGACTTCTAGTACAGACCGGTGGGCAGGGTAAGGCCGTGGAGCTATTGGCGCCAATAGTCAATCATCAAATAATTCAACTGCATTTGTCCATTTATTATTACTTTAAAAACAAGTATGTACATACGACAGAATCAGCTTTGTGATTAAGAATATTAAATACAGTATTTTTCCTAAGCATAACATCAGTAATCTGCAACCAAAATTTATATACACTGCAAAATAGTTGTGTATTCAATGGTGGCAAATCTTGGAGCCAGTTTTTAATAAGGGTATCTGCCCCTCCAGAATGTTGTCTAGTTGCTCTCTCACTAAAACAAGCTGTGGAGGTAGCCAGTAACCTTTATGGGCTTGAGAGCTCTATGCCTCTGATCAAGAGGTGATTTTATTGGTCCTACTTTACACCACATAGATGCATCTTGCACTCATTGTCTGTGGTTGCCATAAAAAATTACTACAAACTCAGTGGCTCAAACAACACAGATATTCACACAGTTCTGTAGGGTTAGAATTTCAGTCCTAGGCTCACCTGATGCAAAACAATGTGGCATGGCTGCATTTCTTTCTGAGGCTCTGAGGGACCATCTGTTTCCTTGCTCATTCCTGTTCTTAAAATAATTTAGTTTGCCACTTGCGCTTGTGGAACTGAGGCTCCTGTTTCCTTGCTGGCTCTCGGCTGAGGGTGGCCTTTAGCTCTGAGGGGCTTTTCTTACTCCTCGTACTTAGCTCCCCGCAGCTCAGAACCCGCAACAGTGTTAAACCCTTCTTATGCTGCCATCTCTCTCACCCACCTTTTGCCTTCTTCTACTTTTTAGAACTCATATAAGGTTTCTGCATCTCAGGGTCCATAACTTAATCATATCTGCAAATTTCCTTTTGCCATTTAAGCTCCTGTGTTCACAAGTTTTAGAGACTAGGATGTCAACATCTTTGGGGCCCATTATTTTGCCTAACACATTCTCAGCTAACTAAAAGACATCTGAAAACCGTTGGCCTCTAGGGTGACCAGTGTCAACAACGACGGGACCCAGCCCCAGGATGCCTAGGGCAGATTTCACATTCTTATCTCACTCACAGTAAACTTATGACCATGCTGGCTTAATTTCATGTTCCTGTAAGTAGGACTGAAAGGCATTGTCAGAGATACCCTGGAATCTTGGGATCCCAGCAACCTCTCCCTGCCATCTTCATCTTCCTTTTAATTAAAAATAGTAGTAGTTGGAATTTAAACCATTCAAATTCAACCTCAGTGGATGTCAACAACTAAGTTTACCTGGATGTAGAGAACACGAGACTTCATTATACTTTTCTCAATGAGTGTATCTGTTTTATAACAAAATTTTAAAAGAACTTAGCAAAAAGGTCTACCATCCTGTGATAACCCAGCAGTGTTTTTCCTGGTATATATTCTCTCCACAGCATCCAATTTGGCCTCTACTGGAAACTTCACTGGTTCTCATTTGCGTGGTTTCCTCCAAGTGCAGAAAAGCTTCGTTTTTCATATCTCACCACAGTGCTCACAGAGAGCAGGCAGGGATAGCAGAAACAGGCACAGCAGTTTGAGTGGTCCAGACAGTGAGTCAATATGAAAGTCATAAATGATAAGGGAAGTGGGACCATTGCCAGAGGAGGGAAAGGACCTCTCAGGAGTGGGGAAGGAAAGGGCAGGACTTCCCGCTCTGACCTGATATGAGATTTAAGCCATATGAGTTGGTCTCAGAAAGGAGTATAAAGAAGAAGTGCTACTCATGCCAGAAGTAAATGAATACAGAAAGATCAAGTGCTGTTATCAGGTTTGCAAAGGAGAGGACTGGATATTTATTTGCCATATATATATATAGCTTACAAATGGTCCTGATTATCAATAGGAGCTTCCTTTTTCATAAAGACTCTCAGACTCGTGTTCCCCAAGGTGTTAGAACAGTGCATCAGGGAGCCATCCTTGAGACCTCACTTAGAAATACTTGTTAGAGCCGGGAGTGGTGGCTCATAGCTCACGCCTGTAATCCCAGCACTTTGGGAGGCCAAGGTGGGTAGATTATGTGAGGTCAGGAGTTTGAGAACAGCCTGACCAACATAGTGAAACCCTATCTCTACTAAAAATACAAAATTAGCCAGGTGTGGTGGTGCATGCTTGCAATCCCAGCTACTTGGGAGGCTAAGGCAAGAGAATCGCTTGAACCCGGGAGATGAAGGTTGCAGTGAGCCAAGATTGTGCCATTGCACTCCAGCCTGGGCAACAAGAGTGAAACTGTCTTAAAAAAAAAGAAAAAAAAGAAAAAAAAATACTTGTTAGAAAATACTATGATATATGGAGCCAAAAAAGAGTCCAAATAGCTGAGGCATTCTTAAGCAAAAAGAACAAAGCTGAGGGCATTATGCTACCTGACTTCAAACTACACTACAAGGATACAGTAACCAATACTGTATGGTATTAAAACAGACAAATGGATGAATGAAACAGAGAGAGAGCTGACAAATAAGTCTCCACATTTACAATCATCTGATCTTCAATAAAGTCTACAAAAATAAGCAATGGGGAAAGGATTCCCTATTCAATAAGTGATACTAGGATAACTGGCTAACCATATGAAAAAGATTGAAACCGGACCTCTTCTTTACATCATATACAATAATCAACTCAAGATGGATTAAAGACTTAAATGTAAAACATAATACTATAAAAACTCTGAAAGATAACCTAGGAAATACCATTCTGGACATAAGACCTGGGAAAGATTTCATGGCAAGATGCCAAAAGCAATTACAGCAAAACAAAAATTGACAAATGGCACCTAATTAAACTAAAGAGTTTCTGCACAGCAAAAGAAACTATCAACTGAATAAACAGAATCTACAGAATGGGAGAAAATGTTTGCAAACTATGCATCCAACAAAGGTCTAATATCCAGAATCCATAAGGAACTTAAACAAAACTATGAGCAAAAAACAACTCCATTAAAAAGTTAGCAAAGGACATGAACAGATACTTTTCAAAGCAAGGCATACATATGACCAACAAGCATATGAAAAAATGCTCAACATCATTTATCATTAGAGAAATGCAAATCAAAATCACAATGAGATACCATCTCACACCAGTCAGAATGAATGGCTACTACTAAAAAGTCAGAAAATAACAGATGCTGGCGAGGTTGCCAAGAAAAGGAAATGCTTATACACTATTGGTGGGAATGTCAACTAGTTCAGCCATTGTGGAAAGCAGTGTGGTGATTCCTCAAAGAACTTAAAACAGAATTTCTATTCTACCCAGCAATTCCATTATTGGGCATATACCCAAAGGAATATAAATCATTTTACCATAAAGACACATATACATGTATGTTCATTACAGCACTATTCACAATAGCAAAAACCTGAAATCAACATAAATGCCCATCAACAGTAGCATGGATAAAGAAAATGTGGTACATATGCACCATGGAATACTACACAGCCATATAAAAGAATGAGATCATGTCTTTTGCAGCAATGTAGATGGAGCTGGATGCCATTATCTTAAGTAAACTAATGAAGGAACTGAAAACCAAATACTACATGCTCTCACTTTTAACTGGGAGCTAAACAACAAAAACACATGGACACCAAAAGGGAAACAACAGACACCAGGACCTACTTTAGGGTAGAGGGTGAAGGGAGGCAGGAGGGAGAAGATTTAAAAACACTCTCTATCAGATACTGTGCTTATTACCCGGGCAATGAAATAATCTGTGCACTAAACCCCCGTGACACACAGCTTACCTATATAACAAATTTGCACATGTATCCCTGAACCTAGAATAAAAGTTTTGAAAAAGGAAATACTATAATGAAGCTATCTAAAGAGCCCCCATAATGGATCTGAGAGATTGACATGCTCACTCAGAGTAAGAGATTTTCCCTCTCCATGCCCCTGACTAGAACATTCTTGTTCAGCCCCCTTCTGGTAGGACAGACACTAAAAGTTTGATGTTAATTGAATGCAAATGAGCATCAAGAGATCCTGGAATTCTTCCTATAACTTTGACTAGAGGGGAATTCAGTTAAACTTTGCGCAGTGCCAAGTAACAGAATGGCGAGGAAATTGCATTGTTGTTGATGCCTGTAACAGCATTACATCCCACACCCACCAATAATGGCCTGGGTTAGGGTAGACTTCCTAGTACCTTCATCTAGTATCTGCTCTTTATAATCTAAAACAGTATCTATGGGAACTATTTCAAGGTTTGAATTCATAGTGCATGGAGGTGCCAAGCATTGTTTAAGAAATTATTTTATTTTGAGAGTTACAAAGAGCTGTGCAGATGTGAACACACTGTGGGAGGGACATTGGCAGAGAAGGTGAGTGCTTTCCCATTAATAGAGAGACTTTAATGACTTGCCTTGATCACAGACCAGAACTCTTGGGTTGATGTCATTATAACTGAGCTTGCTCCAGATTTAATTCCATGGAACATTTGTAGGCCAGCTGAGGTGGAGCCATCGTGGAATCTCCATACTCAGCACCTTGATGTGTCTCAAGTTGGCTCACAGTTCCTTGTGGATATGATGATTTCTACAAGAGCTTGTTCTTTTCAACCACTTCAAGAACTCACAGACTTAATGCTTCATACACATAAGGGTGTTGGGTTTTTAATTTTTATTTTTGTCATGCTCAAAAGTCACTTATTATGACCTGAGTGGCAACTCATTTCATGGGTGAGGCCAGAATTTTTCATATTCCCTGCTACTTGATTTCTGAACATCAGCAAAATGTAGAAGTGTCTTTTGAAAAACCTAACACTATCCACTTCAAGCTTGTTTTCACCTCAGTCTAAGTTAAACCCAAACCAGCAGCAGAACTGCACGTATGCTAAGATTCCCATTTGCCTTTGTTGCTTAAATAATGTACAAAATGTTTCAGATTTGTCAGCTCAATTGTGTTAGTATGGATAATCTTATTAGTGATGAAATCCAGCATACATATAGCAATGGATGAGTGTGGAATTGGAAGTCCAGCAGTCCTGAGTTTGCTTCCTTCACTATTCCTTAACTCAAGCTCAGTGTGACCTTGAGTTAGCTATTTAGACCAAGTATCAGTTTTCTGATCTGTAAAATAAAGATAATGATATCCTTCTGTAGGCTTGACATGAGATGTATATAATGTAACATATATGAAGCACTTAGCACAGTGCCTGACCCACAGTAAACTCAACATCTATTGGATGTTTTTGTCATTTTGGTTAATAAGGTAAAACAATGAAATCATCAACTATGAGTCATTAAATGCCATGATTTTTCACAATATTTTTATTTGAGGGTATCTAAAGACTTTTAAAAAGTTCATCTCTTGCTTCCTTTGAAGCAGGCAGAAAAAATAGAAAGATTTGCACAATTACCCTAACCCAACCCTGTGTAAAAAGTAGAAGTATGATCAAAGTATTAGGTAGAATAAATTTGCCTGTGCAATTTGGATCTGACTATGCTGTGTAAAGTCATGAATGTGAGGCTTGCAGGAACCCACTGGATCCAGAATGGCCCTGGAATTCCGCCATAAAATGAACAAAGATCTCAAGCAAAACCACTGGGAGTCCAGGCAAAGCAGCACAGCCTGGGGGAGCAGAATTTCCTGGGCAGAGTCCCTCCCTGACCCTGGCGTCCTCCCAGGAGAGCCCCACCTCGATTAATACACATTCAAGGACTCTAAAATACTAAGCAGTTTCACAACCCACTTACCATGCATGAGCCTTGGGTGGGGAGGCACAGAACTTTCTGGCAGGCATTTAGACCACAACAATAAAACACCTATAAACCCCTATGACGGCATAAAGAATTCATGCTGGACTTCTCCTAAAGAAGGAAGGAGCTAGCCCCCACCTATTTTGATGAATTGTATTGCAGCAGCAGTCTCCTGACACACGAGGCTGGCAGTGGCTCTGAAATATCTTGTAGCATTTCTTGCCATTTGAAAGCGAGAACAAGTTAGATATGGTTCCAGTACTTTGAGTTCTCAGTGATGTTTTGAATGTCTCTGCTGTTGAACAATCTCATAGAGAAAAGAACTGCCCCAATCAATAACTCAAAAAACGTCCCTGGATAAAAGGACATGTGGAATGACAGGTTATTTCAGAAAGCTCAGGGAGAGGAAGGAATCCAGTTCTTCCTGGGATTAAGGAGTTGCCTGAAGTTGCCTCTGGAGCCCTTGTGCACTGAATAAGAGCCCTAATTGTGAAGTTCAAAATCTTGTTCAGGAAAGAAAATGGAAGAAAAATGGGGACGGTTGGCTCTGAAATTTCTTTTAGACAAAATCCCAGCTCTGATGAGAAGCAGCCTGCTTGTAAATCTGCCTGACAGAAGTGTGAAATGGTCCCCAGCGTGCCTATGCACATGCAGCTGCTTGTTAAAACCAGAGCATTTGCCCAACTGCATCATAGTGAGCAACGCTTACAACACCAAAGCGCTGAGCTGGGCCTCCCCTGCTAGACCAGCCCTTGGTCAGTTGCAGTTTTCCTTGTTTCCCTTCGTCACCTCCTTTTTCTCCTTCCCACCCTATCCCAATCTCTTTCAAAGGGATTAATTCCTGTAACACTTCAGTAGAGAGAAAAGGGCTTTACTTGGCGGCTTTGGGTTTACAAGATCGTTGGTGAACAATCAGTCTGTCTGGCAGGAAGGTACGCCCACAAACATTACAGGGAACCAACTGGCTCTGGGCACTTGTCCAAGCAGCTTCATTTAAAGCATCAAGATCATAGAAGCCTTTGGCTGGAAAGTTAAAGGGAAAAAGCAAAAGGAAAAAAAAAGGGGAAAAAAATACCAAAAACAAAAAGGAAAGAAAAAGGTAAAATGGATCAGTTTTTATTCGGGAGAACCATATTCTACTTTCTATGGAAAATATTTTCAGGAAATACCTGTTCACTGAGTATTTTAAACAAATCATATTACTTTTGCCTCCAAAAAAGAAAGGGCTGCTCGCTCTTTCAAGGGTTGAGTAAAGTTAGCTGGGAATCAGACAGAGGTTTTCACTCTTTGGATTTTAAAAAGGAAAGACATTGTTTTACAAGTTATGATATGCATTCTTCACTAATTATTAACATCTTTGCATATACATCATTATTTTGCAAATATAACTTTTGGCTTTCTTTCAGTTGACTCTAAATATAAGCTTACAAAGGGGAATCAGCATGTATTTGTATTTTCCTTTTCTGTAATTCTTCAGTGGAATGTTTTTAGAAGCCAAGACTGACAGTTGAGAGTGAATTTAAGATGAATTGTATCTTAAAAACTTATCATCTCTTCATGGTCATAAACTCAGATATTATTTAAGTAATCAAAGTGGAGAATGCAAACAGAATAATCTGACAAAAAGATGTGTCCTTAAGAAAATAACAAAGACAGATGAGAAATGTATAATCTTCATTGGCAGAGCATAGGGAAAAAAAGCATATGGCTTTATTTTAGAGAAACAATGTGGGATTTAGCTTTAGTAAACCTTAGTTAAAATAGAATGACTTTAGTACATTAAACTGACAATATCTTAGGACCACTGAAAATAGGCCCCCAAAATGTAACAAGGCACTCAGAAACATATTACTTAGTTTTTATCTTTGGCACAGCATAGATTACTTCATTACAGCTTAGGCAATTCACATACTATTTCTATCTAATGGTTCACACAACCGCAGTGAACCTTAAATTTTTTAACATGTCTGCTCCTAATTCTTACTTTTCTGCTCCATGGGAATTTAAATCCCAGCAAAATCTAGTATTTCTTCTTTGGATAAAGCATACGTCACTGTCTATGTGGGATATGAATGTGTATTTTGAGTGCTTTGAAAAATGAGAAAAGAATGATGCTGACTTTCTCGTTACTCATATGAGTTTTCAAATGAATTCAAAAATTCCAGAGTAGTCATTGACTCTCACTTGAAGGTGACTCATCACATTTCTAAGTGTTTTTGCATAGGGCTTTGACTTCAGATGAGGAAGAGGGGTTAGTTGAACCCTGTGACTATAATGAGTTCATGAGATAAAAATGGTAATATGAATTATTTTGACCTAGAGAGGAAGAGTATCTTCAGAGATAAATAACATGGGACTGAGAGGAAGACAATGCAGTTATAGGACCTATCTTTTCCATCTGTAGGCAGTAACAGAATGGTGAACCACCAGGGCTTTCAGACTAATCATTCCTCTTACTTCTAGCCTTCTGGTAGTTATGGTCAAGCAGAGAAAGTGATAAAGATCAGAAGGGAAGGAAACAGATTTTGACACCAAGTGAGAAATGCTGGAAAGAGAGTTTCAATGAAATAAACAACCTGTTTGTGGAAAATTCTCTAATTTCAGTAGCTGGTTGTTTTCATCTTCAGCTCTTTTCCCACCTGTGTGTAAAGTCCTCTTTTTGGCAAGGACTGTGAATAGCTAGGATCTAGCAGGAACTAGAATTTATCATACAATCTAGGCTCTACTTTGTGGGTTGTTATAAAACTCTCCTTGTGTTACATCTCTGACACAAGTGCCTTGGACTAATTGACATTCAATGACCCCCCAAGGTACTTTTCAGCATTGCATTGTCCTATGTGGTTACATAGGACAATGGATAAATTGAAAGATACTCCTCTTAAAACCAACATTGTCCTATGAGATGGTTTAGGGGATCTACTGAGAAAATGACAATGGTCAAAATATGATAAGTCTGAGCTTGCATAGCAAAAACATTTTCTTAACTATTCTCACACCCTAAATGAATAAGCATGAGGCTTCGTGATGAGGCCAAACATGGCAGTGTAGTTTCAGTTTCATTTGGTTTGCACCAGGCTTTACAAACGATTAAATGCAAAAAATTCTGGAAACTTAAAATAGATGTCTGGATTTCTAGTTTGTTTTGTGTTATTGAAAGATATGAGTACATTGGACTAAATTTCTTAATGATAACACCAGCTGGAACTGGGCAGCGGCTTGTCTCCTTTAGAGTGATCTGATGCTCCACACCTCATCGTAGTCCTTACCTCCCCTTTGTTGTACACACGGACCATTTACTCAATGTCATAACCTGACTAGTGGACCTGGTGAAAATTCAAGTTTGGTACCCCTGCTCTATGAACACCAAGACACATTCATATTTGGAAACATGACTTTGGATGTTCCCAAAGGTGTTTTTTTTTTTTTTTTTTTTTTTGAGACGGAGTCTCGCTCTGTCGCCGAGGCTGCAGTGCAGTGGCCAGATCTCAGCTCACTGCAAGCTCCGCCTCCCGGGTTTACGCCATCCTCCTGCCTCAGCCTCCGGAGTAGCTGGGACTACAGGCGCCGCCACCTTGCCCGGCTAGTTTTTTGTATTTTTTTAGTAGAGATGGGGTTTCACCATGTAGACCAGGATGGTCTCGATCTCCTGACCTCGTGATCCACCCGTCTCGGCCTCCCAAAGTGCTGGGATTACAGGCTTGAGCCACCGCGCCCGGCCCCCAAAGGTTTTTTTTAAGTTTCATATTTTTTTAAGTTTTATTTATTTTTATTTTTAAAATATTTTATTATTTATTTTACATTCAAAGGGTTTGATGATATATGAAAGAAACTTTTGGGAAATAGAGCAAATTCCTATAGGTCTCTCTCATGCACAGTGTTGCCAGGACATAATGTCTTTATGTCTCAGCATCGGAAGATAATACTTTGGATAGGCATTCCAGAACTGTTTTTCTTATTTGTCTTTAACCAAAGCAGGAAATGTTGCTGATTTTGGTCGTTTGAACAAGTAAAAAAAGAGAATACTTCTGCTCTTATTAGTTTAGAGAGAAAAGTCTCCCCTTATGCACTCAAATATTTTTTCTAGGAACTTACCAGTAATGGTCCTGACTTCTGGTTTTTTAGGTACTGGTCTCCTTAACTCTTTAGGCAACAAGTTGTTTTCATTATGCCATTTTTTCAGACATTGTGGCTCATGAATGCTAATGGATTTTGTTCCATATTCACGACCACAAATGTAGCAAACAACTGTTGGTGGACGCCGTATCATTGTTGGCTGTAAGTAACATAAAATAAATCATGAGTGAACTCCCATTCACAATTGCTACAAAGAGAATAAAATAACTAGGAATACAACTTATAAGGGATGTGAAGGACTTCTTCAAGGAGAACTACAAACCACTGCTCAGGGAAATAAGAGAGGACACAAACAAATGGAAAAACATTCCATGCTCATGGATAGGAAGAATCAATATCGTGAAAACGGCCATACTACACATACTACTAGCATTTATAGATTC
This sequence comes from Colobus angolensis palliatus, assembly GCF_000951035.1. Taxonomy (NCBI): domain Eukaryota; kingdom Metazoa; phylum Chordata; class Mammalia; order Primates; family Cercopithecidae; genus Colobus; species Colobus angolensis. The sequence continues at coordinate 9,514,440 of NW_012119821.1, read as the reverse complement.
AATGCTATCCCCATCAAGCTACCATTGACTTTCCTCACAGAATTAGAAAAAACTACTTTATATTTTATACTGAACCAAAAAAGAGCTCATATAACTAAGACAATCCTAAGCAAAAAGAAGAACAAAACTTGAAGCAGCGTGCCACCTGTCTTCAAGATTACAGTAACCAAAACAGCATGGTACTGCTACCAAAACAGCTGTATAGACCAATGGAACAGAACAGAGGCCTCAGAAATAATGCCACACATCTACAACCATCTGATCTTTGACAAACCTGACAAAAACAAGCAATGGGGAAAGGATTCCCTATTCAAGAAATGGTATTGGGAAAACTGGCTAGCCATATGCAGAAAACTGAAACTGGACCCCTTCCTTACACCTTATACAAGAATTAATTCAAGACAGATTAAAGACTTAAATGTCAGACCTCAAACCATAAAAACCCTAGAAGAAAACCTAGGCAACACCATTCAGGACATAGGCATGGGCAAAGACTTCATGACTAAAACACCAAAAGCAATGACAACAAAAGCCAAAATTGACAAATGGGATGTAATTAAACCAAAGAGCTTCTGTCCAGCAAAAGAAACTATCATGAGTGAACAGGCAACCTACAGAATGGGAGGAAATTTTTGTAATCTATCTATCTGACAAAGGGCTAATATCCAGAATCTACAAGGAACCTAAACAAATTTACAAGAAAAACACAAGCAAATTTACAAGAAAAAAACAAACAACCCCATCAAAAAGTGGGCAAAGGATATGAATAGACATTTCTCAAAAGAAGACATTTATGCAGCCCAAAAACATGGAAAAAAGCTCATCATCACTGGTCATTAGATAAATGCAAATCTAAACCACAATGAGATACTATCTCATGGCAGTTAGAATGGTGATCATTAAAAAGTCAGGAAACAACAGATGCTGGAGAGGATGTGGAGAAACAGGAACACTTTTACACTGTTGGTGGGAGTGTAAATTAGTTCAACCATTGTGGAAGACAGTGTGGCGATTCTTCAAGGATCTAGAACCAGAAATACCACTTACTCAGCAACCCCATTACTGGGTATATACCCAAAGGATTATAAATCATTCTATGATAAAGACACATGCACATGTATGGTTATTGCAGCAATATGCACAATAGCAAAGACTTGGAACCAACCCAGATATCAATCAATGATAGAATGGATTAAAATGTGGCACATATACACCATGGAATACTATGCAACCTTAAAAAAGGATGAGTTCATGTCCTTTGCAGGGACATGGATGAAGCTGGAAACCATCATTGTCAGCAAACTAACACAGGAACAGAAAACCAAACACCCCCTGTTATCACTCATAAGTGGGAGTTGAACAATGAGAACACATGGATATAGGGAGGGGAGCATCACATGCTGGGACCTGTTGGGGATGGTGGACTAGAAATACCTAATGTAGTTAACAGGTTGGTAGGTGCAGCAAACCACCACGGTACGTGTACACCTATGTAACAAACCTGCACATTCTGCACATGTATCCCAGAACTTAAAGTATAATTTAAAAAGAAAAGAAAAAAAAAATCAGTTAGATAAAGCTTAGATTTGGAAATCATATTTTAAAATTATATCACATTTAAGTTAACTGGAAAATCAATGTGATTAAAAAAAATCCCCACTAGTCGGGTGATGTTATCTTTTTGGCAATTAAAAGATTAAACTATATTATTTGAGTACTTGGGATTGGGGTGAGGACATGGGCTTTGGAGGAAATAAAAAAGAGCTAACCAGAATTCTTCATATTGATACTATATAAATTATATTTTCTCATTTAATAAATATTGATCGATTGCCTTCTGACTATTATATCCAAGTTACTATGCCGGGAGAATACAAAGATAAATCAGGCATAACTCCTCTTCTCAGTAACACCAGGCTCTAGTACACCCATATATCTGAGAGGAAAAGTAATAAATGTCAGTAGAAAGTTTATAACAGACATTGTTAACACTATTATGCCTGCCCACGTTGGGATCATGTCAACAACTTTCTACTGCAAGCACTTGTGATTCTTTGCTTTTTTTGATCGGGAGGAGGCTCTGCCCATAGCAGAGCAGCTCATCAATTGCAGATGAGACTCAGCGAATAGTTATCCAGCTTTCTCACCAAGGTTCATTCCATATAGTCTTCCAGAAGTCCCCAGAGTGACTGGACCATAGTCACTTGTTAACACACTAGCTAGGCTTTGTTCTCTTCACTGTCTCTCTTCTTATTCCTTTACTGGAGAATCCTGAGATCACCTCCCAAATAAACTACTGGAACTCAAATTCTTAGTTTTCTTGTTCTTAGGAGAACCACATCTATGGGAGAGTTAAGGATAAGATGCAATAGGGAAATTCAGTTTCTGTCTAGGATATAGAAAAGCACAAGAATCATTGCTTCAACCTAAACAATGAGAACAAATTGAATAGCTTACAGAATCATAATTTTTGAGTCCATTGGAGACTCAAAGTTGCCAGATAAATAGATGAACTAAAAGGCCTACCTAAGTTTGAAGATAGATCAATAGTACCAAGAAAAAGCCTCCAAGCTCCAAACTTTATATGAGACATAATTGTCTGCTACAAGAAAAGGGCAGAGTAGCTGAGCGTAAGCCCCTCTAAGGGGCAGGCATGCAGGGACCATCTGTGTATTCTCTCCTACCCACCAAGTCTTACACCTAGTGATAGGAGGTAACAATCTGACATTGGGGAGAGGATTGGGCATTGGCGGAAGCCTCTACCATTTTAGGAGCACAGGGCCTGTCTAAATCTGAGGATAGAGCTGTAGAAAAGCATCGCACAGAGTACAAATAAAATTTATAAATCCAAAAAGGTAATTTAGGGAAGCAGAAAAACCTTGATTTTGTTCTGGATCTGTTGTGTTTGACGTAATTGTAGAATTTAAACAAATAAATCCAGCCAAAACAGGAAATACAGGCCTGCAATTTCAGTATTCATTTATTTCAGAGCTATTCACACAGAAAAAAAAAAAATGTTTAAAACCGTGAAAATTCTATAAATAGGAGTATGTAAAGAATATGTGGAGAAAAATTATTGGGAGAATATTTATAGTAGGGATATTGGATGAGGGAAATTATAGCCAGAAAACACAGAGAACGGTTCCAATTTGCAGTTAAAGAAACAGGGCATGCAGACAAAAGATTCCATTCGGAATTCTGGGAACATTTCTAGTTTCCAGAAATACGGTGTCATCAACGCTGTCAGATGCTACAGAGTGTAATGAGGGGCTGAGAAAAGGCTTTTAGATGGAGTTATCAGTGGATTCCATAGCAGGGACTTTGAGAGATTAGTTCCAAAGGAGTGGTAATGGTAAAGGCTAAATTGTTAGGAGTTAAAAATTATGTCAAGGAAGAGAACAACACACTTTCAAAAAACTTGCAGAAAAGAAACTTGAGAGAGAAGCAAAGTAGAATAAAGGTTTTTTTTTTTTGTTTTCTTTTTTGTTGTTGTTGTTGAGACGGAGTCTCGCTCTGTCGCCCAGGCTGGAGTGCAGTGGCCAGATCTCAGCTCACTGCAAGCTCCGCCTCCCGGGTTTACGCCATTCTCCTGCCTCAGCCTCCCGAAAGGTTTGTTTTGTTGTTGTTTATAGGATAGGGCTGCCTTAGGTAGAGAGGAAAAGATGATAGGTCCCCAGTAAAATGGGATAATTAAAAATCACAGAGGAGGCAGTAGAAGATGAGATTAAGGGCATAATTGGAGGTGTTAGCCTCTGAGAAAAGGGAAAAAAGGAAAGCTAGAGAAAGGGAAAACGTGTTTGCAGAGAAGTGAGGCATTGGTGGAGCTCACATACGTGGACTTAGTCTTCTAAGTATGAGGCAAAGTGATCTTCAGAGAATGAAGAGATTTGAATTCTGGGAAATAGAATAGTGAAAGATGCTGGGATTATGCGCTCTGGGGAAAGTAGTAATGATTCAATTAGGGAAGAATAGTCACTGAATAATGGAAAAGACCTAGTTACCTGAAGCTGCAAGAAATTTTGTTGGAATTAAATGACTTTTTTTCAATATGCTCTTTAGTAGCACCAGGTGGCATGAAAACAGAAACAAATTAAGCTGATTGTGTGGTCTCCTTTGGGGAAATAAAACTAGGTAAATGTGTATGTCTTATGATCAGCCTACTTTTAACTATAACTATTGGGACTTTCACCTTGCACAGAGCAATATCAAAACCAGAAGGAAACACATTTATGATTTCTGCTTACCAGACATTAAAAGAGATGTTAGGTGAATAAATCCACAGTTACATAGACCACGCAAAAAGGGAAAATAAAGTGACTCCCTGGATGATTGAAGTTTTTATAAAAAGGGTATTATTTGAAGTGGAATATTTTATTCTGTTATTCTATACTAACTTATGCCAATAAACTGTCTACATTTATCAAAATAACTAAATAGTTGTTTATCCTTCTTTTCTTAGCCATATGGTGGGTTCTAACAATTGAAAAGTGACATTAAAAATATTTGGGAAATTCAAGAAAGACCTAACAGAAAGTACAAAGCATAAACAAAACTTTTCAAGACATTTAAATGTTTCTTACTATTTTTTTTTTACATGTTTATTTACTGGAAAGGTTAATTAAATGCAGATTTTTAGTTTAAAATGAGAAGTTATTCTTTTTACTTTGAAAATAGTGAATTTAATACAATTCCACAGGGAAAGTATGGGCCAAATCCAGTATTTAACCAAGCATATAAGCAAAATAAATGGCATGGGTCATAAATGAAGACATTTGTGTCACCCTGTCAGAAGATTTCCTTTGGAAGGAAAGTTAGAAGAAAACAGGCAGACACAGAGGTCAGAAGACATCCACCAAACAACTGAAAGGGATGTGGGAGAAAATTAATACCATAAAAAGACAAAGAGGGTCTATATTATATTTTCTAAAGCTTGTCCCATGCTCTGTGTTTGTGTCTGAACTTCAGTTGAGCCTGCAGTATACTCCATATTCTTATGTTTTGAGCATCTTACTCCCGAGCCATGCTCTAGTGAAGTGCAAACAACCCAGGCATAGCAGAAGAGAAAAATACATCCACGTGGGTCTCAACAGCGATAAGAAGACCTATTTTATTTTTCACTGATTTTACAATTGTCAGTCTGAAACTTCCAGGGAAAGCTGAGCAATCTCCAAGTTGTGATTATTGCCACTGCCCCAGCTGCCAAGGTTTTCCTGTTTGGCCTCTTTCTCCAGTCCAGGGTTTTCCTATTTGACTTTTTTCAGATAGAAGTGGATGTGTGGGGGATGGAAAGAAGGAACAGAAAGAAGGGACTGTAGCTCTGGCAGAATCAGCAGAAGACTCCCTCTTAGCAAACGCGCAGTCTGTAGCTTTCAGTGGCATGGCATAACAGAGTAAGGAGGGCGGTGGAAGGGTGGCTGAGGAGGTTATGTGAGGGCAGGGGGCCCTGTCTATGGAGGCCCTTGCCAGGACCAGCCAACTTCAGGAAAGTGTTATCAAAGGAAGGCAAAGAGGAAGTAGATAAGTCTGAGGTTGCTGAAGAGCAAAGAATTAGGTCAACAGTTTTCCTGTAACATTTCAGATAATATTTTGCTGGTGTGGCATTACTTTTCGAACACCAAGGTAAAAGACATTTTTTACAAAATGTTAATCACTAAATCTATGTAAGTGTGCATAAAAGTCTATCAGGGCTCATTACAATTTTGGTTTGGTCCTCTCAGTTTCCTGGGAAAGTTGATTTAGGCTAGATATAGGCAGGCACTTGAACACTTTAGGGAAAGCTTTTAACTTGAATCCACTAACTTTTCATATGCTTTCAATTATTTTGCTGGCCACTATTGGAATTATCATATTATTTTCCACACAGCATCTTTTTCTTTCTGTTAATGTCTTTTCTCTGTCAGGAACACTTCATGTTCAATGTTTTAGGCCAGGTTTGTGTAACACACAGGGAAGTGGATATTTAACTACTTTTATCCTAATTATTGTATATATCACCTGGCATCCATCCATTCATTGTTACTGTTTGAAATAATCATAGTATCACTATTGAAGCAGGAGAGAAAGATTAAGGACCAAGAAAAGAGACAGATTTGTCGGAGAACCTTAAGAGAGGTTTGGATAAAAGAGGAATGGACATAGTTATTTCAGAAAACCAAGACTAGAATACCTGTATTTCAGATAGGTTCAAATTTCTCTAGATGACCTCTCTGATAGTACAGGCTAGAAGGAAACCACTGTGAAATACACAATTCAATAACTAACAGAGTTTACAGAAAGAACTATGACAGCTGGTCAGAAGGAAAAAAATATTCCTAGCACTAAATTTATTGCATGAATTTATGAATTTTAATAAAAGATATAATGAAAACTAAAATGGAAGTCATTACTAGCAGTTTTACAAAATATCAGAAACACTCCACATTTGTTTATTTCTTTCCTTTTCTTTTCTTTTCTTTTTTCTGAGACGGAGTCTCACTCTGTCGCCCAGGCTGGAGTGCAGTGGCACGATCTCTGCTCACTGCAAGCTCTGCCTCCCGGGTTCACGCCATTCTCCTGCCTTGGCCTCCTGAGTAGCTGGGTCTACAGGCGTCCGCTACCACGCCCAGCTAATTTTTTGTATTTTTAGTAGAGATGGGATTTCACCGTGTTAGCCAGGATGGTCTCTATCTCCTGACCTCGTGATCCGTCTGCCTCGGCCTCCCGAAGTGCTGGAATTACAGGTATGAGCCACCGCTCTCAGCCCACATTTGTTCACTTCTTATACTAATTATACAGAAGATACGAAGTGATAACTTATAGTGTGAAAGTATAGTTCTGTGATGTTATTTACAAGGGAGTTCAGAGAATGTGATCCAAGCATCACCTTATGAAATAGAAATTGGTAAGAAATGCTTATGGAGCAATAGTCTTTGAAAATCTGATTAGTGTCACAGTGATCTCCCCGGAAAAATGCACATGTATACAGAATTGTGGATATGGTTTCAATTGATTGGTAGATTCCCTAAAACCCATCTCTTAGCCCCAGGAAGTGAGCTACTGGGCTTTTAGCCAGAGCCAAACTTTTTCTTCCAATAGATAATTCATTGCTAAAGGGGCCATTTGGCACTGTTTAAATGGCTCAGAAAGTTCTGAGTTGAAGCATTCAAGAACTTATAAAACACACCATATCTGGCTTTAGGGTGATTCTAAGTACTGTTTTGCCTAGAATAGTCTTATTATATACCTGTTGTCTTGGCTAATATTAATAGCTCTTCTTTTACTCCCTAAAATGTCCCTGTATAATAAATACATGATATAGCCACTCTACCTCTGATTCTCTTTGAAAAAAATTAGTTAATATAAGAAATCAAGGATGAAGCAACAAAAAAGCTAAAAAATATAGAGATTGTGACTAAAAGAGTGGCAATTAGTCCACTTGAATCATGGGAGGCAAAATAACTATAGAAATTGTAGAGGCTGTGCCCAGTGGCTCTTATCTGTAATCCCAGCACTTTGGGAGGTCAAGGAGGGTAGATTGCTTGAGCCCAAAAGTTTGAGACCAGCCTGAGTCTGAGCAATACAGTGAGACCCCATCTCTACAAAAAATATAAAAAAGTAGCTGGGCATGGTAGCATGTGCCTATAGTTCCCAGCTACTAGTAGCCTGAAGTGGGAGGACCGCCTGAGCCCGGGAAGTTGAGACTGCAGCGAGCTGTGATTGTGCCACTGCAGTCCAGTGTGAGCATCAGTGTGAGACACCGTCTCAAAAAAAAAAAAAAAAAAATTATAGAGAAGAGGATATAAAATTATCAAAATTAGTAGGGGAAGGAGCAGTACAAAGAAGCTAATGACATTAAATTCCTCAATTTTCATGTGAAACAGTCAATTGAAGCAGTGTAAAATTAAAATTTGAGGTTAATGTTTTGCAAATCCTTTAATAATTACTTTTTTTTTTTTAACTTTAGTGGGTCCTTTTAAAAACTAAACTTTTAGTGAAGAAATATTACCCTAAAATTCAGCAAAATTATTAGTTTCACTTTGGTGTCTTTTTGTCAAATGCAAGTCAATTAAATTTATCTCTGCTAATAATCTCACTTATATGAAAACATATACATGTCTACTTATGTATGTCTGTGTACACAGATGCCTGGAATGATATCCACTAAGGTCCAGTTAGGGGAGTCTGGGGTAACTTTTATACTTTCCTAATGGCTTGAATTTTTATAATGAATTTGTATCATTTTTATAATAAAAAGTAATAAAAAAGAGTATCAGCTCTGGAGTTAAAAGTTAATCTGGATTGGGTAATAAAATCAGCCTTAAAGGTAAAATAATGCAGACTAAATTACTTTCTGAAAATTCCTGAAATAACTCATAAAAGATATTCCAAGATTATGTATATAATATAATTTAGTATTATAACAAACTAGTAGTTGGAATTAGAGTTAGTATTAGGAATGAATACGGTTTTGCATAGCATAAAATTACAAGGCTATGGCATAATAAGAAATGCATATTTGATCTCTGCACCTACTTCCTGACACAGAGCCCTCAAAACCATTGTAACTTCTTGAGTGATAGGGTTGATAGGAGCTTTTAAAATTGTATTTGGTCCTTTTCCCATTTCTGAAACAAGAGCTTCTAAGACTTTTGGAATCCCTGGGAGTGGTGAGTGTCTTTTTGTATGCTAATGAATGACGGGTGGCTGGGACCCGCAGACAGCTTAAAGATTAGGACTGGTTGCCAGAATGACCAAGGCCTGATGAGAGGGCTGGAAATTTCTGCCCTACTCGCTGACCTCTGAGGAGGGAAGAGGGGCTGGGGATTGAGATAATCACTAATGTTCAATGATTCAATCAATTATTTTTATGTAATAGAAGCTCCATAGAAACTCCAAATGAAGGGTTTCAAAGAGCTTCAAGGTTGGCAAATCCATTGAGGTGCTGGGAGGGTGGTGCCCCCAAAGGTCACAGAAGCTCCACACCACCCCCAACCCCATACCTTGTCCTATGTACCTATTCATCTGACTGTTCATCTGTAATCATTTATAGTAAACTGGTAACATAGATAACACGATAAAATGTTTCCCTGAGTTTTGTGAGCTGTTAGAGCTAATTATTAAGCATGAAGGGAGGATCATGGGAAATTCAGTTTTTAACCAAGTTGAGAGAAGTGTGAGTAACCTGACTTCCCAGTAGTTGTGATTGGCTTCTGAAGCTGGGGGGCAGTCTTGTGAGACTGAGCCCTCAACTTGTGAGGTCTGCGCTAACTCTGGGACAACACTTAGTTGTCCGGAGAACTGGAGAACTGGTTGTTGCCGTAGGGGAGAAAATCCACACATTTGGTGTCAGAAGTGTTGTCAATAGAAAACATTTTCCTTTTAAATACAAAATAAAAATACTTACAGTACTTTAAGTTGCATTATTCCAATACTATTTTATCTTGCTACTTGTTTATAGTTGAGTACATATCAGTTAAATACTTGTATGATGAAACATAATTGAAATCCTAGAATTCTGCTCCATTACTTTAAAGAGCAGTAACAAATGTCTGGAAAAATAATCTGAGAACAAGATTTAGCATGAGTCCATTTCCACCATAAGATAATCCTAAATGCAACTCTTACAGATGTTTTAATTTTGTCTAGGCTGTTTCCCGCGCCTGAACGCATTAGTCAAAAAATGAACTCATAAGCAACTAAGTGGGGCTGTGTGGTACTAGTCATCTTATTTTGAAAAGTGGCAGGTAATCTGGTGGATGGATGAACCAGGCCATCCTTTGGATCCTGTATTGCCCATTCTAGCTGGATTGACATATCGCCATGTCATTTTCATCTTCTCGACTATCTCCGTCCCTGCCCCACTTGACTGTTTTGTGCAAACTTGGCCTCTCTAACATGATCTCAGTAATTTTGTGGTTCTCTGTGGCTACAGAGTAAAGTCCAGCACTTCATGCCGACTTCAGCCATGGCCAATCTTAGCCCCTACGAAACACATCTTTGAGCCACACCAAACTGGACACTATTCCCTAAGCTAGAGGCCACGGTCCTCAACTTTGCTGTCTCCATTGTCTCCATGCCTTCATTCATCTACTTCCTCCAGCACCAAGCTGGAGGTTGTGGGGAATCCCAATCCTTAACTCTCCTTAGTTGTGGAGGTAAACATATAAACTATTAATTTACAAGCCAAAAGGTGTAAGTATCATGATATGGGAACATAGTGCCACAGGAGTCTGAAGCAGGAAGAAAAGGAAGTGTTTTGATCAGAAGCCAATGAAGTGGATAATATCTGAAGTGGGTTTATTGAATGGTAGAACTGTACTGGAGAGAGAAGAACTCCTTTAGGCAAGCTGCTAAACAACTTGACCTTTACAACAACTGTTTAATAGTACTGTAGTATGTGAACTTGAAAGCCCTAATGCCCATAATGGAAACAAGAAGGCTGCTTAGAGGAAGTATACAAGTGAAGATCAATCTGTTCCACATAGGGTGGGAACACGAGTGATTAGACCTTGAGAAAATAGTTGAAGGTCGCGACCTTTTCTAAATGTCTCCCGTGGCTCTCTGCCTTTCCACCTTAGTCCAGATCCCAGACTTCATCCTGCTGTCAGAATAGTGGGGTAGAGATTTGACAAATAACACTGAAAGGAAGGGCTTTCTATAATAAGAGCTGCATCAGTCACGTTAAGGTGTTATGCTGTTTTGGATAAAGAGAGGGCAATTTTGGGGATTGTGTTGAGCCCTGAATGCACGGATGAGGACTTCATATCTTTGAGACACAATCAGATTAAGAAATGGGCCAGATGGGACAATTTATAATTTTTATACACTAAACCATCTTGGTTTTCCCATATTGGAGAAATGCAAATTGGTTCTGCCTGCACTAAAGCTCTGAAGTCACAATAAAAAAACATGTATTTGGCCAGGTGTGGTGGCTCACGCCTGTCATCCTAGCACTTTGGGAGGCCAAGGCGGGCAGATCACCTGAGGTCAGGAGTTCAAGACCAGCCTGGCCAACGTGATGAAACTTCATCTCTACAAAAACACAAAAATTAGCTGGGCATGGTGGTGGGTGCCTGTAATCCCAATTATTAGGGAGGCTGAGGCTCCAGCCTGGGAAACAGAGTGAGATTCTGTCTCAAAAAACAAAAAACGTAAAACAAAACAAAACACGAATGCAACTTGAAACATCCATAAATAGAGCAAGAAAGTTGAATACAGTCTTTCAATGCTCTATTACTGAGCAATAAAAAGAACTACTGCTACTCGCACCAGTGGATGAAACTCGGAATCATTATGCTGAAAGAAACCGAACACAAGAGTACACATGGCATAATTGTATTTATATAAAACCCAGACTAATCTGTAGATTAGTGGTTGCCTGGAAGCTAGAAGTGGAAGGTGATAAAGAAATATAAGACATTTTGGAAGGTAATGAAAATGTTCTATGTCTTGGTTATGGTGGTGATATAATAGGTTTCTAAAACCATCAAAATTCATTGAATTGCTCATGTTTAATGGATACAGTTTATTGTTTGCAAATTATTTCTCAATAAAGCTGGTTAAAAACACTAGTGCAGATACAGTTTAGTGGAGTATTTTTGCATTGCCATGCCCATGAAATGCAGTCAGTTCAAAGTCCGCATTACACATTGTAAAAGAAATTCCAGAATCAAGTAATGTATTTTAGTTATTTTTTGCCAGGACCTAGGGAATATTTCAAATGATCTCTATTCTAAACTCTTTAATATGTCTCCCAAGAAGTTTTCCTAGTTCAAAAAACAAAGTATATAACCACAAAAGTAAACAAATAAAAAGACCAAATTAGAAAATATTTTATCAAGACTTTTTTTCAGGACATTATATTTTTGTAGGATAAAGTCCATTAAGAAGCAACCCCATTTACATAAGATTTCACCAAGAAAAGCTCAACCCTAGCGTTTCAGGACCTGAGCCCTGCAGCCAGAGATGAGTAACATAAAAGCAGGACTGTCCCTTTGCACCCACGTGCATGGCATCTTGTCTGTTTGAAGCATAACTGACCAGTTTCTTGGCTAGCCATAGGTAGAAAGCTGAAACTGGATCCCTTCCTTACACCTTATACAAAAATTAATTCAAGATGGATGAAAGACTTAAATGTCAGACCTAAAACCATAAAAACCCTGGAAAAAAACCTAGGCAATACCATTCAGGACATAGGCATGGGCAAGGACTTCATGTCTAAAACACCAAAAGCAATGGCAACAAAAGCCAAAATTGAGAAATGGAATCTAATTAAACTGACAGTGTGGTGATTCCTAAAGGATCTAGAGCTAGAAATACCATTTGACCCAGCCATCTGATTACTGGGTATATGCCCGAAAGATTATGAATCATGCTACTATAAAGACACATGCACACGTATGTTTATTGTGGCACTATTCACAATAGCAAAGACTTGGAACCAACCCAAATGTCCATCAATGATAGACTGGATTAAGAAAATGTGGCACATATACACCATGGAATACTATGCAGCCATAAAAAAGGATGAGTTCATGTCCTTTGTAGGGACTTGGATGAAGCTGGAAACCATCATTCTGAGCAAACTATTGCAAGGACAGAAAACCAAACACTGCACATTCTCACTCATAGGTGGGAACTGAACAATGAGAACACTTGGACACAGGGTGGGTAACATCACACACTGGTCTCTCGTGGGGTGGGGGTAGCGGGGAGGGATAGCATTAGGAGATATACCTAATGTAAATGACGAGTTAACGGGTGCAGCACACCAACATGGCACATGTATACATATGTAACAAACCTGCATGTTGTGCACATGTACTTAAAGTATAATAATAATAAAATAGAGACATAACTGACAAGTTTCTTATCTTCCAACATATGAGGAACTTCAAGGTTCATTAGTATATAAGTGTGTGTGTGTGTGTGTGTGTGTGTATGCACAAAACACACATAAATTCAGTTAGTCCTCATCTACAGTTGATTTTAGGGATACTGAAAGGCTCCTCTTGTGTCACACTATTTATTCCTTTATATTTTCCTTGTGCTTGCCCTTGTCTACTCTCCAGTCTACAATTATTTTCTTTAGGGTCATTCAGCTCGGAAAGAGACAGCTGAGAACTTCGGCTCTAGAAGGGCACAGGAACAATTACCCATCTGCTACCAGGGAATAGAGGAAGCCTCCTGCATTCACACATTGGAAGGCAGTAATTTGCTGGATTTATTTGTAACCATTACAAAAACACTCTGCTTTTTTGATGAGGTCATTTTAGTGGGCCTTTGCCAAAGAGCCACATCAAAATGTAAACTATGTTACTACTAAATATGTATGCAAATGAAATGCCTGTGTCCTTCTCCCAAGTAACATGCTTTGTACATTACTTGGAAATATTTTTTTAAATGCAGAAAGTTTAATCGTCTTTTTTTTTTTTGTAGATTGCATCATCCGTACATCAAACCTACATTTTGTAGGTTGCATCATCCCTACATCAAAACAGTCATATTTCCTGTGTTCATTTGAGGTTATTCATTAACCTAAGAATCAAAGAGAACTCAGGGAACTCAGAGGTAAGAGAATATCCTGCAAGGGAAATAGCCCCTGTAAGCCTGAACCGCGACTTGGAGCAAATCAGAAAAAAGGCACTCCTACCTTCAGAAACTTTCCAACCATATGGTTGTAATCACTAATCTGTAATAAGACAAGTCCCAACATGTAGAATTAAAAAATGATGACCACGGGGGAGATAGACATGACAGTCCTTCCCCTATCTCACAACTGGGCCTAGAACTGGCCGTATATGTCAATGTGTACTTTGTCTCTCAGATGGAGTGTGACTGGTAACCGGTACAGTATGCTAGTCCATAAATGTCTGGGATGAATCTGATGCTTTTCAATTTCAAAAGCCAATAAAACAATAGGATTCTAGATTTTGATACTGCATTTCCATTGTGAGCAGAAATAAACCAGAGACATCTGCTGGAAACACAGCTGAGACCCTCACTAAATGGAAACGCATGTGGAGGAAAGGGCTGTCCCTCACTAGGTGATTTAATTGAAGCCCAGATATTGTTGCTCAGAAGTATTTTCTGATTACTGACAATGTGCCAGGGACTGTGCTGGGTGCAGAACTGAGAACTAGCCCTAACAGTGGGAATGACCATCTTGAACTCACTACTTTATTTACTTTCTTTTCTTTTTGCCCCTTTCCTCTCAACCCAACCCCTTTATTTAGAAAATATTTTTTAGCTTTGTCCAAAGCTCTATCTCTGAGACAGTATCAGGTTGACAGATCCCTATTTGGCATGTGCTGAGCCCATTCATTTGAAATTACTCAGGATACAAGGGCGGGGTGAGAAGGGGACCTGCTGAGTGGAGGAAGCATCCTGACTTCTCTGCCCACTAACATGTTTGAAGTCAGACTGATTAATTTTGAAAACTAGTCTCCAGATGTGCAGCCTCTCTAGCATCCTTGACTTTTGGTCCTTAAAAATTATCAGAAGGTTTGGCTCCAAGACGTCTGATCCAGAAGAATAGCTTCATTGTTCCAGAGACTCCCACAGGTGATCCAAATGGTAGTTGGCTGCTGGGGTGAGTTACCCTACGCTCAGGTATGAAGTGTGTACGCCCCGACCCCTGCACACAGCTATCACACAAACATGTTGCTCCTTCAGCATCCGCAGCTGTCTTCCCCTGGCCCAGGCCTGGGTCTTTACAACGTCTCACCTGGACTGCCCAACGGTACTGCCTCCTCTTGGCTTTATGCTCTGGATTTCAGGTTGCAAGCAGATGGACCAACAGTCATTTTAATCAACAGCATGTTTTAATTGGCCAGCACAATGTTCTTAAAAGTTTTAAATGTGAGTATCTTTAGGTGAGGCTCACTCTCTAGTATACCACAAGCTCTACCACTCCCCGTTGCCCTCTATGCAGCCTGTTCTGCCCCTGAAAGCATCTGAGCTTGTGACTCTGAGCTGCCTATTTTTCCAATTCCTCTCCTCAGTCATATCGCCAATAAAAGGTATTTTCCTTATATCTCATTTCTAAGAAATGAATGTGCCAGTGACTAAAAAGGGCTTGTCACCTATCAAGGGAATTTTTGCATTTTAGCTGAGATCTCCTATAGAGTCAGTGTTTTCACTCAAAAGCTGAATCATTGACTGAGGAATTAAAACACAACTTGCCAGGTAGTAGGATAGTAGGAAAGGTACTTTAGAGCAAAAAAAAAAAAAAAAAAAAAAAGATAGTGACACAGAGATTATCACATTGAAGATTCCTTGTTCCTTTTGAATTTAAGCATGACGACGATTGCAACAGAACTTGACAGGAGGCTTGAAGCCTATCCTTAGGCAAAAGAAACTGTACTTTAAGGCATGAGACTGATTTCCAAGATGCTGTGCACACAGTAAGCATGGGTAATCCTTGAGTCATTTACTGTCTGGGGGATTTTTGCTTTCTCTGCTCCCAGCTGGATCCTAGGCTATCATAAACAGGGCACATTTTGCCAAGGTCTGAGGGAATTATGTGATTGTGTAGCTATTTGAATGTGTGTCATTCCATCAACGAGTGTTTCTCTTTCTCCATGATAAAATTAAACTAAAAATTTGGACCTTAGCTTCTGTTTTAGATTTTCCACACTCCGGATTCCTTCCATTAAGCCAAATAATTGAGATTTCTGTGGTAAGTGCACAGGGCATATCATAGAATGCAGGAAGTTTGGATGGAGGAAGTAAGAGTGAGCATTCTCCTCCCTCCATACTTGATGAAAAAGGCTAAAACCTCTTTTATAAATCCTTGTGTATATTGCAATATTAAACATGTCTGAACAAGTGGCATAATGGCAGCTAATTACCAGCATTTACTAAGTAACAGGCCCTGTACTAAACACTTTACATGCTTTTTCATTTATTCTCATAATAACCCTCTGGGCAGAGCTCAATGCCCCTACTTTATAAACCAGGAAACTGAGGCACACAGTGATTACTAAGTGGAAAAGTTGGTTTCTATTGCAGAGAGTTGGGTCTTCTGTAAAGTGGGCAGGGAGAAGCCCACAGATAAAGTTTTGTCAAGCACCATCCCAGGTCCTTTGTAGGCATCCTCTCATTTCAACCTCTCATGGTGGAAACTGAGACTTGGAGAGGTTAAGTAACTTGTTCAAAGATATTTAATTTAATTGTGCATCTGTGATCTGAATCTAGGTCTGTCTGATTCCAGTTGCTTCTAAAAACATGGGAGATACAGTCATCAGTGGTCAGTGGGGTATCATGCCCTGCCTTACATGTCCAGAGTCAGCCATTGGACAGGACTGGGGGAAAACTAGCAAAACTCCCGCCTTTGCTCTCCCAACTATCTGGAAAGTTTATTCCTTTGGGTCAAACATTACTTTCTCCCAGATAGGTTTTCAGAATGCAAACAGTCCTATGAAACATGGTTTTCTGTTAAGTTTATAAAATTAACTTGACCCCCTTCCAACAATACCAAGGGGTGGGAGTGGCAGAGGTAGGGAGAGTGCAGAAGGTGCTAAAATGCAAAGGAGATTAGAATATGAGGCAAGGCCACCAGAGACTCATTTCTCCAAATCAGAATTTTGCCTTCAGCCATTTAAAACATAATTTCAACCAACCTGACTGAGTCTGAATGTATACAATTAAGTTTCTACTCTCTTAGTCGTGTCTTACATACAAAGTATAAATAGCATTTTAATATATAGGAGTAACTGCATAGTTCAGTCCCAAACCTTAACAATTGGAGAGTTTGATTGTTTAGAAACCACTGGTATTTCACATTTACTTCTGGTGTTTTTAAACAATTCTCCCCAAATGTCACATCTGGAAGGATCGTTGTTTGAAATTAAATTGTTTTTGGAAATCACTGGATGCCGCGTAAAAGAATTTCCCAATCCGGCCTGTCTATTGGCCAAATAAAAGAGGCTGTTACTTGTGATTTGGAGTTTTGTTTTGCTCCTTTTAACATAAGAAAGATTTGACATTCATTTGGAAATGTTGTTGTTATTAAATTATCTTTATTTTTTTAAAAAAGAACTATTGATATTTCAAATTCGTGCTTGACGTTTTAGTTATTTAATTGTTAATCTTGAGCTACAAAGCTGAAAAATATAGGTCAAAGAATGAATTCCAAATTAGGCTCTAATTTAGTCTAGGTTTCTGAAAGAAACACAATTTCCTAGCTGAAGGTTTTTTTTTTTTTTTTTTTTTTAATTTTCACATTTGAGATAAGAACCATTTCTGGTTTTGTTTTTCTGATCTTAGAAGAACATAGTTGGAAGGTGAAGTATTTGAGGTATTGATTAAACGTCTTGCCAAATTCTTGTCTGAAATAACTCTCCTTGAAGAAAATGGTTGGAGAATGTTCTTGGTTTTTGGTTCTTGTGCTCTTCAGTTTGGATACAGGCCTGACTCTTAGGCCAGTTGGCTTCCAGGTCACAGAGTAAAATGGAGAAACAAGGGAAAATGGAGGAAAGACAAGAAAAACCCATGGGCTATGGCAGACACTCAATTTGTCCAGTGCATATAATTAAAAAGATGAAAAAAAATGCTCTCTGATCTGAACTTGGATGTTGGGTTATTTCTAGTGCCTGATTTGTCTACAGCTTATGTGTTAGAGAGCATACTGCTCAGGGGTGGAGGCCAAGAAGAGGAGTTTTCCTATAAAAAGAAGACCATTGCCTTGGATAGGCCAGAAATAATTCTAACTTTAAGATATTTTAAAAAAATTTTCCTATCACAGTTGACCCCGATCTCTCCTTATCCTTTGCTTCTACTCTCTGCCTCCAATTACTTGAAGCTTTAAGATGGGACCAGTGATACCTTTATGTTCCCACCTTCTCTGATTAAATGTAACTGGGGATATGACAGCAGCATGGGAGATTTTAAAGATGGGATCATGGCATCAGAGCAGGTGCTTGGGCTGAGAATACTGGAAACTTACTGAGTTCCTGGATTTACTAGCCCTTTCTTCAATTTGTAGGTCATTTCTTTCTATGTATAAGACAACCTCATAAAGTAAATGTTAGAAAGAGACAAGAGATGTAAGGAAGATGAGCACTGCACAACATAATGGGAGAGAAGAAGATGGAGTCTTAAGTTCTCTCAATTCCCCACCTATCCATAAGGCTGAACTTATGCCTCACATTGAGCAGTGAGATTCTGTTTATGGGACAATCACTTCTGTTTCAGTAAGGACTCCTTACAGATTGCATTGCACTACCTTTGTTGCAGTTTTAAGAATTTTGGGAGAGATTGTAGTTGTTGACCTTGGAATTTGGATTTTTAAGTGCTGGAGCTATATCCATTCACTCACTATATAAAGATTCAGTATCCATGATCACTAGGAAATGTGGATGTACATGTGTTTGGGCCGGAAGCAAGTGATGGGTAAAAAAGGCTTTGAAGACATACGAAATGAAGCTAGATTAACTTTTTGAGAGTATAACTATGTTATGGCTTTTGTTCATTTTAGGCCTAAATAATATTTGAATTTATAATATGTGATCCTCTCCTCTCACAGAAGTTACAGTCAGTATTTTTCTTTCTAGAGAAGCAGAAAGCCACATAAAGAAATGCCAGTACAAAGAAAGAGCACCTATTTTTGCTTTGGGCTTTGGGCTCTGGGAGATGTAGTTGTGTCTATCACAGTCTCTCTACCCAGCAATATGTGATATATAATTATAAGTTAAGAATGAGTTTTTAAATGATTAGATTAGACTGTGATTTGTACAGGTGAGTATTATCCTTTAAATTTTTACATTAGAAAGCTATACATCAATTTCACTGATGAGGCTGTTGCTCTAAAATGTGTAATTCTCCCCACCTTCAACACACACATATTCCACACATGTAATACATACACACAAATTCCCTTGGGTTGGCTTCTGGAGCCAACAACGTAGAAGAGAACTGGTCCTGTTACCTTAGTGTTGTGGTTTGTTGACCTGAGAGCCATGGGATCATGGAATGCTGCCCTGATATGCAGGCATGGTTGGCACCAAGGAAAGATGAAGAAACGGCACAGCGAGTTGGCTATTAGTAGTCCAGCTGTCAGCATCATCAAGGGGTAGTTTGTGAGGTCGAGGCTGGTTTTCATGACATCAGCACAGCTGAGGAGGTGAACTAGGACCACTGAAGATTATTAAAATGGTTGGATCTACAAGTAGGATCCCACTGAATATTTCATCTACCACCTCCAAAGAAGTGGAGGTCACAGAGGGAAATAATTCTAAAAGACTTAGTCTTGATTTCAGGAGTTCAGTTTAACAGAAGGCATGGAGAGACAAAGGACTAAGAAGGTTCTTAACATTAACTTTTTTCTCTCTCTTTATACCTCTCTCTTTTTCATCTGAGAGGCTTGGTAAGATTGCCTGATATTTCATCGAGAAAATATGACATACAAGCTAACAGATAGTAGTTACTTTATCTCCCCACTAATAACCTACAGTCTTGCCTTCATCTGTATTCATCATTCTCCTGAAACAAAGAACTGCCCTCTCCTATCGAAGTCCTTCCTTCCACACACATTGGTGAGCCCATCTCCTGGTGCCTATTTTTTCTCCAGGTTTTGCACCATCTCTGATCACCTCTCTTGCTTCTTCAACCTCATTTTCTCCACTGATCATTATCCTAAGTATTAAAACATAATGTAGAAGCTCCCATATTTCAAAAATACCTCTCATCCCAATATCTCTATTCCTAGCCTACCTACTGTTTCTCTTCTAGTCTTCAAAGCCATACTTCTCAAAACACAACCTATCTTTATTCTCCATACACTCTGCAGCTCTCACCACTCCACTATGTTCTTTCCAAAGTTAGCAGCTGCATCCACACTGCCAAATCAAATATTTTTTGGTCCTCATTCTACTCAACCTCTTGGCATAGAACACTGTTTTCAACACCCTTATTTACAACATTTGTCGGATCTCAGTTTTCATGGCATCCTACTCTAGGCCTTTCTCTTGCATCTCCAGGCCTTCATTCTCCAGCTTCTTCCCCTCTAGTTCCTAAATATTGTATCTCAGGACTCAGCCCTGGGCCTGTTTTTCTATCTGAGTATTCATTCTGATTGCTTTAAATATATATTAATAATGCATAAATGTATATCCCAGCCCAGTCCTCCCTTCTGTGTTCCAGACTCATAGATTCAGCTTAACTAAAAAATCTCATAAGCATTTTGAATTTGATATGGCCAGAATTAAACTACAGACTTTTTTTTTTTTTTTTTTTTTGAGTCTTGCTCTGTCACCCAGGCTGGAGTGCAGTGGTGCTTCTTGGCTTGCTGCAAGCTTCACCTCCCAGGTTCATGCCATTCTCCTGCCTCAGCCTCCCGAGTAGCTGGGACTACAGGTGTCTGCCACCATGCCCGGCTAATTTTTTTTTGTATTTTTTAGTAGAGACGGGGTTTCACCGTGTTAGCCAGGATGATCTTGATCTCCTGACCTCGTGATCCACCTATCTCGGCCTCCCAAAGTGCTGGGATTACAGGCATGAGCCACCGTGCCTGGCCTAAACTATAGATCTTACTTCCCCAAATCCAACCCTTCCACAGTATTCTTCATCTTAGAAAATGGCACTACTAGTGCAGTCACTCAAGGTAGAAATCTGGGAGTCTTCCTTGACCCTCTTTCTTACCCTCCACATCCCACCTATCACCAAGATCTGCCCATTGTACTTTATCTTTATCTCTGCTACCAACATGATAGGCCAAGCCATCACCAGCTGTCACCTGGGTTCCTGCAGTAACCAAACAACTGATGTCCCTGTGTCCACAGAGCAGCTGGAGGAAACTATGCTACCTCTTCAGCCTCATCCATGTGCCTGTTCCCTCTCATATTAGGCCCTGGCCACATGTGCACTCTTTCATTTCATTATAAGATCTTCCTTACCTTAGAACCTTCATACATGCTGCCCTTTATCCGAATGTCTTTTTCTCTAACCATTCCCTTCCTCCACTTGTTTCATCTTGGCTAGTGCTTTCACACTTTTTATGTCTTAGCTGAAATATCTTCCTCCCATAGATATTCTCTAGCCAAGATCCTGAATGTCTGTCTTCCACCATTCCACACTGTCATAACACAATTTTAAATTGTATATTTTTCAAAAATTCCATACAATTTCCTCAATAGGACTAAAAACTCCACGAGGTCAAGAACTATGCCTATATTTTTATGACTCTATATTTAGTACTTAGTCCAAGGCCTAATGATAAGTATTAGTGAATGAATGGAATTCTGTCCTCTTTTTCCTAACACTCACAGGTTGGCAGGGTAGCAATACCCATTTTTTATGTCACTTCTATGCCCCTTTCATAGTGACATGAACATATATGAATCTGTGGAATTAGAATGGCTCTGACAGCCACTTTCGAACCCAGTGTATGACTTTAAGCAAGTTGCTTAACCACAGTCTCCCAACCTAGAAAGTCAGAAAATAATGTTTATCTTATAGTAATATAATGAGAATTAAAATGACATCATGTATATAAAGTGCTAATCATAAAGTGCTACATTTTCAATGGTGGTGTCTCCTCCAAAATTCACAGTGGATCATATTTCCCAGTGCAACAATGTTAAGAGGTGTGGCCTTTGTGAGGTGATTAAGTTGTGGGGATACCACCTTTATGAATGGGCTTAACACCCGTATAAAAGGGCTCAAGGTTAGAAGAGGGAACACCCTTCTCGCATTTCCATCCCTTCCACCACAGCATTTCTCCCCTCTGGAGGATCTAGCAACTAATTATCATCTTGGAAGTAGAGCATTCCTCACAAGTTCATAAAAATCCTGCTGGTACCTTGATTTTGGACTTCCCAGCCTCCAGAACCGTGAAATATAAATTTCTGTTCTTTGTAAATTACCCAGTCTTTGGTATTTTGTTATAGCAACACATATGGACTAAGACATACAGTTATTCAGTAAAAGTTAGTTCCCTGTCTTCCACGCCTTCCCCTAAATTCCAAATTCTTCTTACCCAATAGATACACATGCACACATACAGAATTTGAAAATACGAGAATATCTATCCTGCCCTCCTGGGTTTTTCTGATTATGCTCTTCATACTGCGAGTTTTGCCTGTAAAGAATAAGATACTTACCCAGAGAAGAACATTTGTAGCTTTAAATCAAATATGTAACTCTAGCACTAAATAACTGGAGTTTATCTAATCAGGGCACCTTCTCCAATACATCTGGGGATAACACGAAGGAGGAAAAAGTCAGTAATATTATTTGATAGCTCAGAAGATATTACTTTAAAAGAAAACACCAGATGGCAGCCCCAGATGCTGGAGATGTGTCTGATGGGGCTTTAGCGCAAACCTGAGCACTGAGGATGCTGAAAGTAGCTTAAAACAGTGTTCAGAGAGACAATCATTATAGACAAGATAGTTCCCCTTAAGAAAAACAATATATATTTTGCAACATAGAATAAGGTTTTTAGGAAGAGTGTTTCATATGTTACCAGTGAAATCCTAGGAAAATAACCCCAAGCCTTAACTAATAAAAACTTACCAGGCAAACGTTTCATTTTGGTTTATAGTTATATTTAACTAACTCTGCTCTGTTCCAATTAGCTTGAAAGGGCCTAAAGCTAAAGAACGAATTACAATCAGCTTCTAAAAACAGACAAAATTTTATCAACTATTAAATGCAATTATTAAAATTTATTCATTCATATTAAAATAAGAATAATTACTTCTATTATTATATTCCTCAGCATAGCTGAGAAAATCATTTACTAAAATAGACATCAAGAATCTCATTAAATAGATATGACATTAAAATTTAAAATGTTAACATACAGTTTGATCCATATTATGAATCACAGTTTTATCTGGAATTGACACCACTTTTAAATTTTTGCTAAATTGGGTATTACCTATCCAGGCTTTTCTTTTAGAGGAAAGAAAGGAAGTATGATGCCTGCTCATTACGCCATGAAATACATATACACAGTCCCAGGACCGTTCCATCTTTTAAATGAAAATCCAGACCGAAAGTTTTATTCCTCTTAAATACTGTTTAGGGTCCTACACAAGTTTCCTGGGAGATCAGGAAGAGTGAGTCCAGTCCTATACTTTGGATGTGAAACAATGAGACAAGTCGAGCCAGCATATTGGTTAGAAGGCAATGCAAAATGCCCACTGAGATCTTGGAGCAGAGCTTGTCTAATCGGTGTTTGTGTTTAGATTTGACAGAAGGATCAAAGGAGCATCGGTGCCATAAGGGGCCTGAGCCAATCTATTCTGGAGAAACATTCCGAGGGAAAGGTAATTCATTCTGCCAGTGGAACAGTGACTGTGGGGCCGCTGGAGTGAATTGTTTTCCAAGTACTACGATCATAGTTCTGAAACTATTTCTCTCACCTGAATTCACTGTAAGATTGAACCCCGTGAGAACATAAGGCAAGATAGCTGGTTCTAATCTGAAATGAGACCAAGGATTCCGGAGGGAAATCTGAATTGTAAGAAGGAATGTATGAGTGTCACAGGCTGCCAAAAGTCAGCTTTCACAGACAGATGAAATTCTGAAATCTAATAATCATTAGAGTAGTGTTCTTTATGGAAAATGAGTAATTCATAGCCCTATCTAAAATTTAAATGATAGAAAGAAAAATATCCATAGGCAGGATCAAATCATAACTAAACTACAGTGAAGGAAAGGCTTTCTGCTGAAAGCACTATGGAATGGTAAATGTCTTCTCTAAGGAAGGACTAAAGCCCACTGCTTTGAAAGTTCTCATGCTCCCTGGAAGCCTAAGAGTTTTCTCCTTCATAACTAACCCAAGCTTGTTTTAAGTCTGGCAGCCAAAGGGACCCTATGTTGGATGACCTTTCTATGCCCTCTACTGAATCTTGTGTGGTCCCCAAACAGGCCAGCACACATCTGACTGTGGTCGGGGCCAATTTCCCATTCACATGTGTGTTCTCAGGCCTGAGAGCAGGGTTGGGTGTGCTCTGATATAGCCATGTCCTCTAGACCACCACCCCCTACTCTCGTCTACATGCATAAGTCAAATCACTGAAGGACCATCGCTGGCCTCTCCTGACATTCTCCCCTCCAGATGACTGGGTGAGTCAGGAAGGTGTCTCCCAGGGAAGCTGGGGGCCCAAGCCAGCCACTTGCAGCCATCATGACTGAGTGAGAACATGCTGTGCTCAGCCTGCTGGCTCCACTCTTGAGCACAAAGTATGTGTTATAACAACAAGCACAAGAATCCTGACCACACGCTTCCCTATCTCTAGATCTGTAATGAGAACATTTGAAGTAAATGCATACAATCAAGAAACAGTGCTGTAAGGCAGAAAGTGAACAGAGTTTCTGATTTGTGACCCTGAGACACAGATTCTTGTATTCTCTGAATCCAGACCCCACACGTTATGGAAGAAAAGCAACAGACAGAAGATGGGAAAAACAGGTCATGTTTATGAAACCAGCTTGAAGACCATGCCACACTGAGGAGTTTGGTTTTTCATTAGGCAAAGAAACGAGCTGTTTTTTCTTCAATGTTCATCGGAAAACTTGCCCAGCAGCTGTGAGTGACTCTTCAGCTTTCGAATCATTGTCTTGGAATCTTCTAAACCAGCAAGACCATACTCATTTTATTTTAACATAGAATTTAGGAGCAAAGGACTAGACAGTCCTCAAAGTAATAAAATAAAAGAAAGAAAAATCAAATTAGAAATAAAGAATGCTCCCTCCCCAACCAATTCCTTTGGTTTAATATTTTAGCATAGCTTGTGTAATCTTAGTTCTCTTTCTTTCCTCTCTCTTTCTTTCTTTCCTTCCTTCCTTCCTTCCTTCCTTCCTTCCTTCCTTCCTTCCTTCCTTCCTTCTTTCCTTGTCTTGCTCTGTCAACCAGGCTAGAGTGCAGTGGTATAATCTCAGCTGACTGAAACCTCCAACTCCCGGGTTCGAGCAATTCTCCTGTTGCAGCCTCCCAACTAGCTGGAACTACAGCCATATGCCACCACGCCCAGCTAATTTTTGTATTTTTAGTAGAGACATATTGGTCAAGCTGATCTTGAACTCCTGACTTCAGGAGTTGGCCTCCCAAAGTGCTGGGATTACAGGCATGAATCACCGCACCCGGCCTAATCTTAGTTTTCTTAAGAATTCATTATCTCTGCAGGCTGAAAAAAAAACACTTCCTGTTTCTCATGATTTGATATTCTGTAAGGCTGACACAAGACAAAGACAAAGCATCCACAATCTGGTTTAATGGACAAAGAACATGAACCAGGCCCTATCTTGCAGGTAGCCACCCTCGTAAGCATCTCTCTCCAATCCTTGCCCATGATGAAACTTTAGATAAAACCCTAAAAACTCTTTGCCATGCAAGCTGGGGGTTCCTGAGGTCATGCTTGTTCAGAATGGCCCACGTGAGGGGTCAGGGCCTTGTCTTCAGCCTGAACACAGGGCACAGAGCAGCAATAGGAACCAAGCACCTCCCAAAAAATAACCTAGTTGCTTCATTGTCTACACTGGGGTTAATTTACTACTTACTACAACCATATAAGTGTCAAAAGAAAAAATATGTTGTATTTACAGACTGTGTATTTTTGCAAGTTCTTCAGTGTTTAATTGTTGCTAAAGTCATTTGGGGTTTTTGACACAGATTCTATTTTAGTAAGATAAACTCAGCATAACCCAGCAGTGCCAAAAATGAATTCCTAAGGTAGATGACTAAAATAAACCGGCAATAAATATTGGCTGTTGGAATGGGAATTATATCTCTGTAATGTAGACACAGCATTAATGACTCATTTTCAAATTACAGTCTCCTGGGGATTATTTGTATCAGGGATCAGGGAAGAAAGAAGTCCATCTCTTCTTCTTTTAGGCAGCAGAACTGAAGAGGAATATGAACCCATCAGGCAAGGATGTTCTTATATCTATTCAGCCAAGAGAGATACAGGCCCTGGAGTTCCACAGGGAGTTAATTGAACAGGCTGCATTGAGGCTGAGTAAGGCGTTGATAGAAAAAATACTAGGGGCTGAGGTGGCTGATTCTAGGGATAGTTTTCTCTCGTTCTCCTACAGGCAGAGGGCGCCACCAGGTTCACCTAAAGCCTCTTGTGTGGCATGAATTACCCTATCAGTTACACTGGGTGCTGCCCTGTTCCTTTGCTGCTTGGAATTAGTGGACTCTTTTAGGCCTCCTTTACTCCCTAAGGTCAAATTCTGATCTTTTGGACCCTGAGGTTGAGTTTTACAACTTCTCTGGTGTACCAGAAGGTGGTCTGAGGTAAAGGTTAGGCTACAATTTGGGCAGGACACAAGCTGAGCTTGTCTTGGTCCCGCTTGGCTGGACTGTGCAGTCGGAAGGGGCTGAGGCTTCCGTGGGAGTGGCTGGTGGAGCTCCACAGGGAGCCGGTCATTTTCTGTTTTCCACTTTTCCAGGCATTTGGGCTCATGAATAGGAAGGGACAGGGTGCCAAATTCCCTACCACAAATGTAGCAGATAACAGTCCTCGGTCGGGCTGGGGTTCCACTACGAGCTTTCTTGAGGCCAGTAAGATGATGAGAACTGTTTGAGTGTGGTGCTCTGGGACCCTCACCCTTTGGCTTGCAGCTTCTCTGATGAACAAGAAGATTATCTGGCAAGAATGTGCGGCCACAGGATTCACAGGGCAGCAGCTGAGCCTGGGCACTCTGAAATGCAGCCTCATTACTTGCCTGAAGACTGTAGGACCCACTGCCGCTGAGAGACTGTGGTTTGGAGGGTTCTGGCCTCCTCAAGTGCTTGGGCAACTTGCTGTTTTCAATATGCCACTTCTGCAAGCACTGAGGTTCATGAATGGCAATTGACTGGGACCCAAATTCTCGACCACAGATATAGCATACCCGGAATCCAGGCCTGCGGGCCGGGATTACAGGGGGACTAAGCTGGCTTTCCGATATAATGCTTCTACTTGATGGTTTTGATAGTATCACAGTCCCAGGTCTCTTTTTCTGAGTGTCTGTCTTAATCTTTTCACCAGGATTAACACTCTCTGTTTCTGGCAAAATGCTAGAATAGGAGTCACTAGAGAGAAATCCAGCTTGGTTGATAAGGAAAGTGGGTTCTTTAGAATGGTGAAAAGTTTGTTGTAACTTATTGGAAATTCTTTTCTTCTTTCCTCTTTCCATTAACAAAGATGTCTTTCTGTAGTGCTTGCTCTGATTTCAGGCCAGACTCACTTTGGGCTTCTGCTTAGAGCGAAGGTTAGTGAGGTTAGTTGTCCCGGGGTTCACACTGTTGCCAGTACCTTAGCCCCACAGACCATGACTCAGAGCTTCATTGCAGGACATCAGTCTGGAATGTTGGAAGGTCCTCATTAAAGTTGAGATGTCTCCAAGATCTGTGGAGGGGTGTGGGAGACATAAGGAGTTATTATGTATACATACACATACACACGTTTGGGCTGTAAACTGATAAAGGGCCATGGATTTTTTGTGTTTTTTTTTCTTTTTTTTTTGCTTGTTTTAAATATTGACCTTGTATACTTTTTGACTAGCATAATAACCAGCATATGGGATTTGGTCAATAAACTGACATAAACCTGAGGAAATCTTCCATCATCAATTGCACTATCGCTGTATTAAAAATAATGTTCTGCCCAAAAAGTTAACCTGACAACGACAGCACATCATGGATACAGATGATGCAAACCTACAGAGGCTGAGACCAGGGTGGTAAGGCCATAGAAGAGAAAACTCCAAACTGTGAAAATTAGATTAATGAAATCAGCAGGTCATACAAAAAGACCCCCTGGGCCCCACAGAAACTTCCACTATGTCAGAGATCCTTAACTTGTTAGTGACATGGATTCCTCTGACATTTCTGTGTGATATGTTTATAAGCAAAAAATTAAAATTGTTGCTATCACAGGTGAAATCGATTTTACTGAAATAATTTGTCAACTGTTTCTAGTTGTGATATACATTTTAATTGACATAAAGTTGTGTCACAGACTTCTTGAGTGTCCATGGACCTGAAGCTAAGAACTCTTGCAGAAGAAGTACTTCAAGAATGAATCTTAAGAGGATTATCAGGATAGCCCTCACAGGGACATACACTTCTTGTGACACATCATGTATTCACTTTTGTTTATTATGGAAATAGAGTATTAATAAGTGGAGCTATCATTCTCCAGCAAAGAGTACAGCCTAGGCTGGCACCCATCCTGGTGAGATATCTGCAGATCTTTCATGGAAAGATGATACACAGATGCTGCTTGAGGCTCTTTTTTCTTAAAGGTATCATACTTACTTTCTTGTTTTATATATGTATGACTTCCAAATATTTTTAAAATATAAAACAAAGGCACTGGATTCCCCAAGAATCCCCACCAGAAGAAGTGGCAGCTTAGATATCCATTTATGGGAAGAATCCTAAATTTTTATATTGGGAAAAGTCATGAGTAAATTTTACCATGGGTTTAAAATCTGGCTCTCCAAAACGATTATTTTCAGAAGCCTCAGGATCTTTTTCATTTCCTGAAGGATGACCCAGATCAGGGTGATAAACTCTAAAGCATCCATTCTTAACCAGAGAAGGAGCAGCCCCGGTGTGAAGCTGGATCCTGCACATCGCGGCAAACACTTCAGTTTGGGCAGTGCAAGGCCAGCAGTCCTGGGAATATGGAAACCCCGGGCACTGGATTTGATAAAGAACAAAAAGAGCTGTGATCTCTGTTCCCAGCTCCTGCACTTAGGTGCCAAGGAAGGTCTGAATCCTTGCCTTTAAGAATATCAAATCAGGTCTGGCACGGAGAAGGAAGTTATTCTTTATTTTGACAGATTTTAAGAGAGTAATGTTAACAGATGTGACAAAAGTATGTGTTGGCCCCAGAGTGGCCAGCATAGAAAATAAAACAGAGAAATTTATCACTTGATCAGTACCATCTAAAAGAGAAAGTAGATGTATGGAACATAGGAATAGGGTAGAATTATTTCATTAGGTTTTTAATCCAGCCCATGGGTTATTTCCACAAACCACTCTGCTTCATTGGCTCTGTTCACCGAGGAATTTTAGTTTATCGTTTTCCTTGATACTAGGAAATTGCGGACACTAATATGACTTAAGAAGACAGATTAGAATAATCAATGCAATCAAATAAGCCTCCTTCCCCTAAGTTTTCTCTGTCTCTGTCTCTCTTCCTCTGTCTCTGTCTCTCTGTCTCTCTCTCTCACACACACACCCCCACACACACACACGAGTCAATTCTGTTCCCAGCAGATTAGAATACTGAGGAATCTCTATGACTTTTCATAACAACTCCTCTATCTCCCTTTTGATAAGGTAAGAGAGATAATATTTATTGAATACCAATTATGTGCCAGATATGGCACTGATGTTTTTATAAACATAATTTTAGTTAATTGTCAAATGATTATGAAGCAGGTATTATTATTTCAATTTTATAAGTAACGAAAATGACTCAGAAGAGACAAGTAATTTGCCCAAGGCTGTCAGTGTCTAAATGACAGAACTGTGAATCAATTCCAGCCCTCTTTGGCTCCAGTACGTGGCTCTTTCCATTATTCATTCTGCCTAAATTCCTCCAGCAGAGCTTCTTCCCTTTAGTTTTCATCCCTGTTTTAATGTACTATCCATATGCCTCAGGGAAAGGTAACTAAGCTCTCACCAGCTGTTATGCTTCCTTTTAGGAGAAAGAAGAGGCAAAGAAGATGGAGGGCAGACAAGGCACAGAGGAGAAGCCTCTGAGAGGGACAAAGCAGAAGAGGGAGACTGGGGCTACGGAACACAATGTTTTCAATGTTAAGTGACAGGGGCCATTTTTTTTTCAACTTTTTTTAAAGGTTTGGGGGTACATGTGCAGGTTTTGTGTATGGGCATATTGCATAATGCTGAGGTTTGGACTACACATGAATCCATCTCCCAGGTAGTAAGCATAGTACCCAATAGGTAGCTTTTCCGTCCTCCCCCCGCTTGCATTCACTGCTGTCTGTTGTTCTCATCTTTATGCCCACATGTACTTGACGTTTAGCTCCCACTTATAAGTGAGAATGTGTGGTATTTGGTTTTCTGTTCCTGCATTAAGAATCACTTTTGCCAGGCCAGGTGCAGTGGCTCACGCCTAGAATCCCAGCACTTTGGGAGGCCGAGGTGGGCAGAGACCAGCCCAGCCAACATGGTGAAACCCTGTCTCTACTAGAAATACAAAAATTAGCCTGGTGTGGTGGCAGGTGCCTGTAATCCCAGCTACTCAGGAGACTGAGACAGGAGAATCACTTGAACCTGGGAGGCAGAGTTTGCAGAGAGCCAAGATTGCGCCACTGCACTCCAGCCTAGTTGACAAGAGTGAAACTCCCCCCCACCCAAAAAAAAAGAATCACTTTTGCCATATACAGTTGCTTTCTAGATGTAGTTTTTCCTGAGTGATGTGCAGTACAGATTCTTTTCTTAATTTCACCAATATCTTCAGAAAAATCTACATAACCAGCAGAGGTAGGGACCAATTGGGGGAATGGGGCAGACCACCAATGAATGATGTGTTTTGTCTTTCTTTATCATGGGCACAGGGTAAAAGTGAAGGCTGCCCCAAGAGGCCAGGTAGTGCTCAGTTTGAAGCCATGTCACCATCTTGATTAGGGATCGATCTTACCGCACACAAACATTTGTGCACTGCAAATATTTTCTCTGCAGCAAACAGGATGAAACATCACAAAACGTCCTTTTGAATCTTTAGCTTTTCTTTTTCTACCATCCCTTTCCTCCTCCAACGTTCTCCTGAAATTTTTCCCTTATTGTGACTAAAGGTATCAAAACATGAAAGATGAGGTAGCTGGAAGCCAGTGAAATTTTTGGGAACGGAGGTGTCTTATGGAGAAATGCATAATGTTTCCGCCAGTGATTGTGCAAAGGCAACATGCCATGGAACAGCAGTGTTGGTTGCTCTCCCTTTATAAGTTAGCTCTAAAAGCAAAAGTACTGGAAAATACTAAATACATATACTTAAATCACCTAAGAAATTGGCCTGTCACCCAAAACATCATAAAGCAATGTTGCTGGTTTATAAAGAGAATCACTTTGCAAAGCCAGACAGTTTTACCTCAAGCATCTCTGGAGAATGTTCACTTAGTTGGCCTGGATTATTCGTTTTGACCATATCTGCACATAGGACATTTAAAGAATGTCTTGGAAGGCATCACTTTTTATCAACATGATGCCATTTTTCCATTCTCTTCAGGGTTCATGGGAAGGGAGAGACAAACACACAAAGATGAATGTAATAACCGTGGAAATCCAAAAACCATCTTGGCATTAGAAGGTGTCTCTCCAAAAGAGAGGGAACAGAACACAATCAAAAGTGTGATCATATCTTTTAAAAAATAAGCTAGTCCTTTGAGGATGAGTTCATGTCCTTTGCAGGGACATGGATAAAGCTGGAAACCATCGTTCTGAGCAAACTATCACAAGGACAGAAAACCAAACACTGCATGTTCTCACTCATAAGTGGGAACTGAACAATGAGAACACTTGGACACAGTGCAGGGAACATCACACATGGGGGCCTGTCGTGGGGTGAGGGGCATGGGGAGGGATAGCATTAGGAAAAATACGTAATGTAAATGACAAGTTAATGGGTGCAGCACACCAACATGGCACATGTATACCTATGTATCAAACCTGCACGTTGTGCACATGTACCCTAGAACTTAAGATATGAAAAAAAACTAGTCCTTTGAAACAAAAGAAATATAGTTGATACATGATATGACCCCTTCTCTATTAGTATTGAATTCAAATTCTTTACATGAACAAAAATATAAATAAGAAAGATGGAGTTGGGGCTGATGGTAGCTCTGGCAAGATTCTAAAAGAGAGGAGGTTCATCTTCAATATTCTTCACCCACCCCATTCAGTAGCCTCCACTGTCCAGCCTAGTATTCTCGTATGCTCACAGTCTGTGTCTTACCTATGAAATCTTGTTTTCAAAAAGGAGCTGATGGACTCATTCACACCAAGGCTTATAATTGATGAGGTAATGTCCCTTCCAATGTCTGGCAGAGACAGTTAGTTCCTTACCAGTAGCCATTCTACTCAACACCCTCAATTAATAGACCCCAATTTTCAGCTGGGCACATCTACAAGCTCCTTTGTAGTTAGTGAAAATATTGTGTGGAACTTGTAAGAACAATTCTTGAAAAGGTAGAAGAGAACAACTGCTTCTCTTACTTTCCTTTTTATTGATGCTTAGAAGATGGATGTGATGACTGGTGCTTTAGCAGCCAATTGAGAACAGATTTCATCTATGTAACCCTTGATATGACAGAGCAGAGACCTGGATGGACTTGGGTCCCTGATAATGCTGGAACCATCACAGAATCCCTGGAATGCCTTCCTTGGACTTTATTTACATAAGAAAAATAAATTTTTATTTTTATTTTAGCCATTTTAAAAAGTCTGTTATTCACATAGAAACCTAATAGTAATTGAGAGATATCTGTATTTTAATAGTGGTGATTAGCACAATTAATTCTAATAATGTTATTTCAAATTTCAGAATTTTTTGATGAAGGAATTTTTTTTGAGGGAGTAGAGGTTTGGGTGCAAAATTGACTTATTAAATATGTACTTCTTAAAAATCAAAAATTAAAATTGATACTATAAATACTGGATCAATGGTTCTTATGAAATTGATCACAACACTTCCTTTTTTAGAGATTCTTTTAAGTGAAAAAATTTAATGACTAATTTTTATAAAGAATAGCCTATTTTTTCCACGAGCTTCTTAAAGAGCTAGCAGAGAGCAATATTGTGCCAGTTGTTAACTTATTGTCTCTTATACTCCCAATCTTCTTTATTTAGCTTTATGATATGGGTACTGGGACTCTGCACAGCCCATTTCTGCTTTGCAGGCTGGCTCTGTGTTATGCTCTGCCAACAGGAATAATGGAAGGAGAATGCAAGAATTGGGGAACAAGAGGGCATTTAATCCTTTTAAAGGCTTCCTGTGTGTGTGTGGTCGCTGTGAGCATTATTCCAGCAACACGTCTCTACTCCTGAAGCAGCAGTTCTTTTCAATACCAGCAGCTGAATCCAACCAAATTTGTCAAACCAGACGAACTGACCCTTCCCCACCAGATGCAATCACCAGCCAGTCTGTGTCCCCTCCTTGGAGATCTGATTTTCAACTCCATCTTCTAAGTTTCTAAATTTTAATAATTCAAACGATGTGACAACCCTCAAAATTCAAGTAATAATAATCTGTGATATTCAATCTGCATATTACTTAAATATTGCAATAAATATAAATGCAAATTAATTCTTTCATAGCATCTTACAAAATAAGATGCTTATCTGAACATTTAATCCTCAACTCATTCAGACCACTGAAAATGCATGTTTGTTATTTTTACACTATCACCGTGCTTTAAGAGCTAGAAAGTATTGTTCTTCCATTTTCCAGTAGCTGTACAAATTTCATAAGGGAAATCTGCTGTTCTAAGCATGCTTGTATTTTGCTAAATTTTATATGACACTCTTCACCTGCTGACCCCCCAGCCATAAGGCCACCACTGCCACAGAGGGAGCCACAGCAAAGCGATCCTACTCATAGACCAAAGATGACCAGGAGTGTTGAGGGCAGCTGGGCAGCTGGTCTGGCTCATTCTCACTGGTTCTGCACACTCTCTTCTAGGCAGCATCTGGTCCCATGGCATCTGCAGACCTTACCCAGTCTGATGTGAGTGGGAAAGGCCATGTGAGAGCAGCTGGGACCTAGAGGCAGTATGGTTTAAGAAATATAGGAGCAGCATTTGAAGGTAAAAAGTGGAAGCATTTTCATAAAAGCCACTTAGCCTGAGGCATGGCTTTGAGAAAACATTGGCATTTCTAGACTGATTATAAATAACTAATGAAAAAATTCCTTTTCTTTGTCTCTCCTTCACTATGAATAATTTTAAGCCAAGAAATAAGTTCTTTCACTTTCTTTCAATCTAATTGTCAAGTATGAACATAATACTCTATGGAGCTAGAAAAGCTATGAAAAAATTTGGAGAAATGCACTCTTTGTACTTCTAACTAGAGCCCTCTGCAAAAGGCATTTTATGTTGTTAAGGCTTATAACATCACTCTATGAAAACTATTGTTAGATCAAGCCTATAATTTTCACTCTATATTGAGTATCCAAATTACAGAGTACCCAAGAGTCATGAATGCCACACAGGTATGATCATATAATTGTAATATTGACATTTGCAGTGGTGGAGCACTGGTTCTACAAACTGTCAGTAGAATCACATTAGAGGCCTATAATACACAGAAATTTAAAGGATAGCCCAAAAAAGAAAAAAGTGGAAAAAAAAAAAAGAAAAAAGTCTTCAAAGGAATTTCACATGCCATGTTTTCTCACATTTAGGATAATTTTATTTCAACAGAATAGCTCTATACCAATATGTTTTTTTCAAGATTTTTTAAGCATTGGCTCATAGGCACATCTAGTCCATAGCTATGTTCTTTTTAGCCTGCAGAAAGTCAAAACTGCTTGACTTAGTTTCCATTATTTTAAAATTGGGAGATGTCACATAAAATAAGGATTTTTGTTTTCTCTTGAAGAGTGGAAGAGCTGGCCGAACAGAGCGCACATTCCTGTGTGGCAACATCCTACATAAGCTGATGGTGAGTAAGAGCTGTGCCTGTAGCTCAGAGAGCCAGCCTTTACTCTTCCAAAGCTTCTCACTAGTCGGATTCACTAATTTATAGTATATGCTTCTTGCTTGAAAGTGTCCTGTGGGGACATTTTTCTTCTTACTTAAATATTGAAAATCACTTCAAGGAACTGAGAATCCAACTGAAGTCTTATAGGATATAATTGTTATAAACACAACATATTTATTTTTAAATATTTAGAATATTTAGAAAGGAATCTGCCGAATGAAAGTAGATTAGGGCTGAAATGCTTCAGTCCAGGAGGAAGGGTAAAATCCAAGAAGAAAACACAGAATCAGTGACCTAAGAAGGAATTTTCATAAGTTATCAAAGGGTTATAGAAGATGATCTATACATCACTTCAGAGGAAAAAATAAAGCAGTCAATGTTTAGAACAGCTACAGGTGGGATTATAGAAGAAAAAAAAGAAAAAAGGAAAACACAAACAGACAAAATTGTGTTTTGTGGACCATCTAAACTTTTTAGAGGCATTCCCATAATGATCTGTTGATCGGTTGATATCATAAGAGCTACT
Source organism: Colobus angolensis palliatus (assembly GCF_000951035.1). Lineage (NCBI taxonomy): Eukaryota > Metazoa > Chordata > Mammalia > Primates > Cercopithecidae > Colobus > Colobus angolensis. The sequence goes on along the minus strand of NW_012119821.1, from coordinate 9,479,260 downwards.
CTTCTATTTAAGCCAATGGACCTTGCTTCACCATTAAATGACTCCCCAGGTGAAGACTGTTAGATGTCTTCTATTATTAGTTTAAAGAACTAATCAGCCAATTAAAAGAACCATAAATAAGCTATTAGCAATATAGACCATAGTTGGATTGTAAAGATTTGCTCTGGAAATACTTTATAAGAGAATTATGCTTCCTCATGGGGATTACAGGATTTGGTATACTTTTTCTTTCTGCCAAGCTGTCCATTTTGTCAAGAAGTAACTATAAATTAGTTTGAACTGAAAATGTATAAGAACAGCACAGTAGCCCCTTCTCAACCTAGAATGAGATCTATAGTCATCAAGTGTCTAAAATGGATATATTATGGTTTTTAAAACATTGGATGGAAAAACCCACAGATAACCGTATTTTAGTATCTATGTTTTAAAAGAATCGCAAATAGATGCATATGTTTGCCAGCCCCCCATTATGTGATATGCTTGCACAGAGTTCCCACTGTCTTTATACTCTTGATTTAGTTGAACTCAGTGTGACACTTTTGGCACAGACTTCTGAGCCACACTGTGTTAGTATCAGAAGTGTGGTCACTTCTGTGTGTCCAGGTGGAAACAAACACAATGAAGAATATAGTTGTGCATGAACGGAGCTGCTAGGCCAGGATAAATTGACGTAAGAGAGATGGGCTCACTGAATCCAGGAGGAACCTTTCTACCACATCACCCACTTACCTTACCTTACAGAGGTCTCAAAGTTGTGCCTTATTTCTGTCCACCTCCAGGAGGTCAGTGCCTCCTGGAGCCTGGCTAACACTTACACTGATTATCAATACCATTCATTACAGACATCAACACCCTTTGTTAATAATGTGCTCTGCACCCAAAGCTGTTTCTGAGGAAAATGCCTGGGAAGGAAGTCAAAAATAGCAGAGTCCGTAAGGCAGGCAGGGCTTCTGCTGTGTGCACGAATGAATGTGCCTCTATTTTCTGATATGCTCTCCATGACGTGCCTGGCGATGACTCTGGAGACCTGGTAGCTTGTACATGCCCACAAACTGAAGGCTGTTTCTGAACATGGGCTTTTGGTTGCTGTTCTCCCCACATCTCTCATCCTTCTATGTGAATAAGTCATCAAAATACTATTGTCATACCATTTGACATCGCTGAATCATGGCAACAAGGCAATCTTTCATGGGCCACATAGTTACAGCTCACTGATGGTTCAGAATCCTCAGCCCTACAAATTCTCATTTCCCAGGAAAGCTTATATAAAATATTCCCTGCTGGAGAAAACCACCAGAATGAGTCTCCTGGTGTCTGGGGGAAACTTGCTCATTCTTTGTGTCCCCAGACCCAAACAACCATGCAATGTGGTGATGGCTCATTTAAAAACCTCTTCGGCTTCTAGTTTAAAATTTTGTGGTTCAACATTTATTGAAAGCCTCCTTCCACTCCATGACCAATAACTCTCGACTGCCTTGTTCTGTTTGCCTTTAGTAAACACAAAGGTCATATGTATATTTTAAGTCACACGTAAGATTGGAAATATTAGGATATTGGATGGGAAGAGTTTAATTTAAAATCAACTTTGTGGATGTTGATGTTTCTTATCTTTCTTGTGTTTTCAACAGGGTCTTTTTTCCCACCTTCTGTGTTCTATTTCACTTTGTTTCATTATTTCCACTATCTGAGCTTTAAGTTTAGGACAACCCAACAAGACTACCCAATAAGGAAAAGATGCCATTAGAAAGAGAGTGAAGAATATAGCATTCCATGGTTGACACCACTGCTAACGTCCTCTGGATTTTTCCATCTGGCTGGAGAGATAAGGCAATGCCAACAATTCCAGCTCACTAGTAGGAAAAATGTGGCTTCTATTTTAACTTCGTTATATTCTGGAGAAAGCAGCATTAGAAGTGAGGGGCCCAGTCTAATCACATGAGTCATCAAATGTGGAGAACTTCTTCCCCAGTCAGTGAGAGAGAGACAGCAGCAGAAAAAATTTGAAGTGTGAAAAGGCCTCAATTAGCTGTTCAAAGAAGGAGTCTAGAGCCAAAAAAATGCAGGCACCTCTTGAAGCCAGGAAGACCAAGGAAACAGATTCTCTTCTACTGCCCCCAAAAGAAAGATGATCTTGCTGTGAGCTGGGTGTAATGGTTCATGCCTGTAATCCCAGCACTTTGGGAGGCCGAAATGGGAGGATCACTTGAGGTCAGGAGTTCAAGACTAGCCTGGCCAACATGGTGAAACCTCATCTCTACAAAAAATTAGGCAGGGCTGGGTGCAGTGGCTCACACCTGTAATCCCCGCACTTTGGGAGGTCGAGGTGTATGGATCATGAGGTCAAGGGATCAAGAACATCCTGACCAACATGGCAAAACCTCGTCTTTACTAAAAATACAAAAATTAACCAGGTGTGGTGGCATGCTCCTGTAATCCCAGCTACTCGGGAGACTGAGGCAGGAGAATCGCTTGAACCCAGGAGGTAGAGGTTGCTGTGAGTCAAAATCTCACCACTGCACTCTAGCCTGGCAACAGAGGGAGACTCCATCTCAAAAAAAAAAAAAAAAAAAAAAATAGCCAGGTGTGGTGGTACACATCTGTAATCCCAGTTACTTGAGTGGCTGAAGCATGAGAATAGCTTGCAACTGAGAGTTGGAGGCTGCTGTGAGCCGAGATCACACCATGGCACTCCAGCCTGAGCAACAGACTGTCTCAAAAAATAAAATAAAATAAAAAATAAAAGCTGAAAACACATTTCCATTTTGTGGTGTCATTTCCTATATGGAATCCCAACCTAAAATTGATCCCCCATCCTGCTGTGCCATAACACTTGTGTGTAACCCCATTAAATGTCCCCTTGTCATCAGTAGCTCATGGTCATTGCTGTTTATCTAGCTCATACCCATTCCGTATGCTCTACATAAACATGAGCAAAGCGAGGACAAAATTTGGAATATACTGTCAAATAGCACAAGAACATTGGAGGTGCTGTCTGTGGTATACACACACATGAGTACAATACATACACATGAGCGCAAATAAAATCGAGGTATCAGAATCCTCAATTTTATTTGTATTCCTATGTGTGCATTAAGCTCTATATAATTGTATCAACTGTTTAATAAATACCCACTACTTCTGTTTTTAATGAGAATTTATCACATTGGTAGCATCTGAATTTTGGTTGGAATTAAATTTCAACATGAATTTTGGAAGGGACAAAACATTCTACCATAACACCTAGGGTTTCCAATTCCAGGGTCCAGAAGAGCGCTTCACCTGTGAGGGTTTTCTGTGATGGTTTGAGATTAGCACAGCTTCTAGGTAAACTTTTCAGAGAATTCCACTGGCCTACGTTCATGGGACACCAGTAATAGGCATCAGGAACATCCTCTTTTTTCACTCTTCTCCTTTACCTTTCCTGTCCATTGTGCTTATAAGTCCTCTCTTCAAAGACCACTCCATTAAATGCAAATATGGCAAATAACTCCAAGCTGCCTTAAAAGGATTTTTCTTCTCTACCTTGAGAAATAACGAGTTTACTCTGCATCCCAGGGCCGGAACATGCAGATGTGATGTCATGTCCTTTCAACAGGCATTAACAATTTCTTAATGTTTCACTTTTATTCAGTCACTACTCTTTCTTCCCAATTTAAGTGTTATAAGCTGGTTTTCGTCTGCTTGTTCATCTTGTTCCTTGTTTTCTAGTTTTTCAAATACCAGAATCTTATAGTACCATAATTGTATGGAAAAAAATGCATAGAATAGGCTGAACTACCTGAAGATATTATGAAATCAATATTCAAAAATTCATACATTTAGGATTTTTCCTGTAAATGTCATGAAATAATGGCAATTTTTTAGGTCACAAATCTTGATCCTTTTTCGTTGACTGTAAAATTCCAGGTACAAAATTGACAATAAAATAAATTTGATTACATGAAAGATCATTACATTTTTGGGGAATGATAATGAAGTCTGTTTCATATAGACAAGGAATGGATAGTGTTCATTTAAGTAATTTAGCTAAAATAGCATTCCTGTGCTACTTCTGGGAATCTCTGTTGAAAAATTTATTTGGAAACTGCTTAACACCCATAAGTGCCCCAATAGTTCAAATAATAAAACTCTGTTTGACATGGTGATTTACATCAGAAACAGGTTAACTGAAGGGGAAAATGTGGTTTTAATTTTTGTTGATGAAATGTCATATGTTTCATATATAAGATAGTTCACTTGGAACTGAATAGATAAAGCAATCCAAGATTTATCTGATTTTAATGTTTCACAATCATTTAGTATTTCTGAGTGGAAATGCCATGAACGGATTCAAGGAATGTTATTAACTTTTATTACCCATTAATGATTTTTAAATGAACCAAAATGGAAAAAGTGTTTTACAAAATAATTATATATTTTTCCATTCTTTCAATGGATATGTATACTTGATTGTCAAGAAAATAGAATTTTATCAGTTATATTTATTATCACTTTACTGAGGACTCTGCTTCCAATTGTTCACACACATGAATACACATACACATACACACACACACATACACACATACATCACAGACCTTGTACATTCCTCTCCATATTTCTGCCGGGTCAAGGGGATGCATTGATAATCAATGTTATAATCTTCATTTAGTAATTAATCCATGCCACAATACCAGTCCATCTGACACTTATGATATATGGTGATGATATGCTGGATTGTAACTAGGTCATACAGTACTAATAAGGACAATTGTTGGCTGAGAGTCTAACTGAAACTCGAGATTCGAGTCTTTGCCCAATTGTGTTTTTCTTCTATTTCCAGTCCTCACTACTCTTATTTTGTTCTCTGTTCATTTCACAATAATTTCACTAAAATAACCTTTTGGACATATCTTTGAACTTGGGAGAAGTCACACTGATGGTGAGGCCAGGCTGAGAAGATCATGAGGACGTTTGCCTTTGCCTCAGCTCTTCAAGTAGATTCCCCATCTTATTGTGGGTTTGCATGTGAAATGTAAGGTAAGGAATTAGACAACGAGGGAAAAGGGAAAAGGCACTGATAGACACTCTAAACAATATTTAGCATGTTTTTGTTTCCTATGTGATTGCCCATTAATAATTTGGCAGAAAAAAATCTTATCTTATTCTATCATCTTCTTATATTTTCCTTCTGCTCCCCTTCTCATCTTAGTATTTTCTGCCTTTGCATTTTAATATATCTCCTTTCCCATTTTTTTTACTCCTGTCTTCATTCTACCCATCTGATATTGGATAACCTCTTGTGATATTACATCAATTTATGTAGAAGCATTTCCACATCTAGCATTGAAGTGGTTGATTATTCTTTTCGACTGTTTTGCCTGCACTCATAAATCTAATGCCAGGCAGGTGAATGGGTGTGCCTCCCGTCTGTGGGCTGTTTCAACCATGTAGGTGAAGAGTCACTTCCGCTCTCAACCCCCATCTATCTTTTTCAGAGCAGTCACATTTAACTCCTTAAGCTACAATCACAACTTAAACCTCTGTTGCCTAACTGCTCCATGGTTGTCCCACTACTCTCAAAATAAAATCCCACCTCTTGACCTTGAATGCCCTCTGTAACTTTGCACCTACCTCAGTTTCTGCCTATCTCCTTTTGCCCTCCCCTTTCTGCACCATGCTCCATCCATGTTCACCTCTCAGTTCCTCAGACAAGTCAAACTCTCTGTCACTCTGGGGGAGATTCGGGGAGGGACTGGACAGAGGCTTTGCACATGCTCTTGCCATTGCTTAGAATCTTCCTCCAGTTCTTTGCTTGGCTTTCTTATTTTGTACTTCAGGTCTCTATTTAAATATTGTCAACTCAGGCCTTTCCTAACTACTTTTTTTTTGGGGCCGGGGACAGAGTCTCAGTCTGTTGCCTAGGCTGAAGTGCAGTGTTGTAATCTCAGCTCACTGCAACCTCGGCCTCCCAGGTTCAAGCTATTCTCCTGCCTCAGCGTCCCAAGTGATCCTCCCACCTCAGGATCCCAAGTAGCTGGGATTATAGGTGCATGGCACCAAGCCTGGATTTTTGCTCATTTTAAAAATGTATAATTTGGTTTTTCATGATTGAGTTGTTTGGGCTCCTTATATAACCTGATAATTAATCCCTTGTCAGATGGGTAGTTTGTAAATATTTTCTCCAATTTGTGGGTTGTCTCTTCACTTTGCTGATTGTTTCCTTTGCTAGGTAGAAGCTTTTTAGCTGGCTGTGATCCCATTTGTTCATTTTTGTTTTGGTTGCCTGTGCTTTTGAGATATTACTCAAGAAGTTTTTGACCAGACCAATGTATGAGAGTGTTTTCCCAGTGTTTTCTTCTAGAAGATTTATAGTTTTATATCTTAGATTTGCTTTAGTCCTGTTTTATTTGATTTTTGTCTATGGCAAGAGATAGGGATTTTGTTTCATTCTTCAGCACATAATTATCTCTAGTCATCTCCCTTCTAAAGAGAACCCCCCAAGTACCAGGCACTCAAGAAGAAAATTTTCAAGGCCACAGGCCTTTCAATATCAATGTATGATTTTTGGAAGGTATCTCATCAGAACTTCTTGAACATTGGAAGGGCTGACAAACTATGGCCCCCAGGATAAATCTGGCCATCGTTCAGCCCTTTTGTAAATAAAGTTTTATTGAAACACAGTCATGTTTATTCATTTATGTTTGTCGTTGACTGCTTTTGCCCTACAATGGCAGAGTGTATGACTTACAAGCCCTTAACTATTTACCATTTGGGCAAAGACAAGAAAATTTTCTAACCTTTCCATTAGACCATTCAAACTAGATTTCATTTTAACATTAAGACATCGAATTATTAATCAATGTGAACTTACAGTACTCAATGCAACCAGAATCCTACTAAGTGCCATCTGCACAGAACTCCATAAGGCTCCTGTTAGATTTTTCTCTCAAACAAATGCTTGGCTGCATTGCACCTTGGACGTTCTATTTGCAGTTTGCCATCCTTTTTAATCGATTAACAACTTGCCTTCTTTACATTCTCCCTCTCTGCTGCCCCCAACATAGCGTATTCCTATTGCCATATTTGTGTGCTATGATATTTAGAAATTGCTTCTTCAAGTTTATAAGACTCCACAGAAATCATCACTGATTCCTCAGGAAGGGTGTTTTGGAACGGTTCATGTTCCTCACCATTTACAACTTACGTCTAGAATTGCATATAATCCTGAAAATGTATCATTCACCAGATACTCTGAGAAAATGAGCTAAAATAATATTGCATATTTATTCAAATTATGTAGACCCAGAGAAGAAACAATCATATGAAGGTCTGGTTGGTAAAACAAAAAATTCTCTTAGAAAAAATAGATAATATTTAAATTCTAAAATAAGCTGGAGCTGGGCGCTATGGCTCACACTTGTAATCCCAGCATTTTGGGAGCCAGGGTAGGAGGATTGCTTGAGCTCAGGAGTTCAAGACCACCCTGGGCAATATAGTAAAATCTCATCACTACAAAATGTAAAAAATATTAGCCAGGCATGGTGGTGCATGCCTGTAGTCCCAGCTACTTGGGGGACTCGGGTAGGAGGATCACTTGAGCCCAGGAGGTCGAGGCTGCAGTGAACTGTGATTGTGCTGCTGCACTCCAGTCTGGGTGACAAAGAAATGAATGAATGAATGAATGAATGAATGAATAAAATAATCTGGAAAATGCAACTAATAGAAATAATAGTTTACATTTTAGGTTCAAAAGAAATAGGCATTTTATGGAAGTGATAGAAAGATTTGGAAAGGCTGGAAAATATCTTTTCTTAGTTAACATTTGAATGTTTATAATTTTCTGTCAATTTGTAAGAATATGTGATGATATTTATTCTGACGTTTATTTTACTAGGTATAGATTTTTCCTGTAATTGTGAGAAATATACTGTTAAATAGGAAACAGAGTTGATGTTATAAATAATGTTTTATTGCAGAAATTATGAACAGATAAATATTCTCCTTCTGCTTTTTCCTGTCTAGAACAGTGTCTGGAATACAGTAGACACTCAATAAATTATGGAATAAATTAATAAATAAAAATTAAGTTGAAGTCACATTCTATATTAATGGGCTTGAAAAATGCTTACTTTTTTCACTGGGGTTATGATTCCTGAATAAGTTTGTAACTATATTTTTGGCTTTCGCTTATTACAGAATCACTTAAAATAAGGTTGCTCCCTGGGGAAACATTTGGGCAACATGCAAGTAGGATTGCCCAACCTGATTCTAATTCTTGTGTGTGGTTCACTAGCAAGCAGTCATGGAAGGACTCAACTTCCATATTTATTTTGAACACTTGCTTCAAGTATTCAAATAATATAAGTTGGCTTATTAAAATTAATATGCCAATAAGGATAGACAAATAGATTCATGTAACAGGACAGACAGTCCAGAAGCATATGGTCAATTTACATACATGATCAATTCATTTTTCATGAAGATGCCAACACAATTCAATGAAGAGAGGAAAATCTTTTTAACAAATGAAAGTGAAACAACAGGATGCACACAGGGAGAAAATATCAACTCCTAACTTTCACTGCACACAAAAATTAACTCAAAATGGATCATAGAACTTAACATAAAAGCAAAAATGATAAAACTTTAAGAAGAGAATATCTATGATCCTAATATTTGCAAAGATTTGTTAGACAAAACACAAAAAGAACTAAGTATAAAAGAAAAATACAATAAATTATACTTTATCTTAATTATAAACTTCTGCACATTAAAAAAATTAAGCAAATTAAAAGGCAAGACATAGATTGAGAAGAAATGCTTGCAAGGCATATATTTAAAAATTGGATTATCTAAAAATTTAACTTGATAAAGTAAACCTATGCCTACACAATGATATTGACATTTTAAATAATTATCTAAGAAAAATGAAAGTATACATCCACAAAAAGTCATTTACAAATGTTTACAGTAGCTTTGCTCATAGTAGTGAAAAACTGGGAATAACATAAACATACATCAATAGATAAATGAACACATAATTATAGCATGTTCATACAGTAGAATGATGTTTCACAGTACAAATGGATTACTAATATACACTACATGGATCTCTTTGAATAATGTGCTGCTAAAAAAGTCAAATACAAAAGAAGTATAGGTACTGAATTGTTTCATTTATATGAAACCCTAGAATAAGCAAAGCTAATCTGTAGTGACAGAAAGTATATCAGTGATTGTTTGGTGGGTAGGTGCATGAATGGAAAATTGACTACCAAGGTTATGGACATTTTCTTTTATTTATATCTTTGTTGGTGACATGGATATAATCATTTGTCAAAACTCATCAAATTGTGTACTTAAAATGGGTGCATTTTATTGCATGTGAGTTATACATTAATGAAAAAGACATTAGAAAGAAAAAAATGTTAAATGGGTAAAAGGCATGAACAGATAATTTTTAAAAAGATACAAGTGTCCAAGAAGCTCATGAAAAGTACTCCATTAGTCATCAGGAATATGCAAATTATAACCACTGTGAGATGTTATTCCATATTTACCACAAACATCTACCCTATCACTCATTAGTTTCACTCCTGGGTCTGAATCCAAAATAAATAAGGACATATATCTACTAAGACTTGTGCAGGCTTCCTTTTCCCCCCACATATAAGTGAGATCACACAGTGTTTGTCTTTCCTTATCTGGCTCATTTCACTTAGTATAATGTCCTCAAGATTCATCCATGTTGTTGAAAACAGCAGAATTTTCTTCTTTTTTAAGGTTCAATAATATTCTATTGTATGTTTATACCACATTTTCTTTATCCATTTATCTGTTGATAGATAATTTGTTCCCATATATTGACCGTTGTAAATAATGCTGCAGTTAACAAGGGAGTGTAGATATCTCTTTTATATACTAATTTCATTTTCTTTGGATATATACCCAGCAGTGGGATTGCTAGATCAGATGGTAGTTCTCCTTTTAACTTGTTGAGGAACTTCCATATTGTTTTCCATAATGGCACTATTAAATTACAATCCCACAGACAGTGTATAAGGGTTCCCTTTTCTCCACATTCTCACCAGCACTTGTTATCTTTTGTCTTTTTAACAGCCATTCTCACAAATATATGGTAATATCTCCTTGTGATTTTTATTTGCATTTCCCTGTTGATTAGTGATGGTGAGCATCTTCATATACCTACCTGCTGAGTGCAATAATGGTTACCATGAGTGGAGGATGAGGTGAAGGGAAGATAGGCAAAGGGTACAAACCTTCAGTTATAGATGAGTAAATGCTAGAAACCTAATGTACAGCATTGTGACTATAATTAAGAATTATTATAATTAATAATTGAAATGTGTTAAGATAGTAGATCCCAAGCATTCTCACCACACCCAAAAAAGGTAACTATGTGATATGATGATACTTTAATTAGCTTGATTGTGGTAATCATTTCACAATGTCTACATATATCAACACATTTCACGATAAACCCCAAATGTGTGATTTTTATTTGCCAATCATACCTCAATAAAGCTGGAAAAAAATTAGACATAAAAAATAAAATTAGGAGAAAAATACTTTGTGCAAGAATGTTTATACCTGCTTTAGCTATAAGAGGACCAAACTAGAAAAAAAAGAATCAATATAATAAACAAATGTAAAATACGCATAAAATGCAATTATACTTACCTTTAAAAAGAATTGTACTACTGACTTAAAAAGCCACATTGAAATGTTTGAAAAAACATTCTGCTAAGCCAGAGGCGTCAGTCCAACAGTATAATATATATGGTATCATTCTATTCATATAAAGTTCATGAATGGCCAAGTATTCTTTGGGGATAGAAATCAAAACAGTGGCCACCTATAGAGGGAAGACTGGCTGGAAAGGATGTGAGGAAACATTCTGGGGTGAAAGAAATGTCCCTTGCCCTGACTGAGGTGACCATGACATGGTTGTATATACCTGTTAAACTCAATGTTTTTAGAAACTTGAATTTAAGAACTCCAGATTGGTTACAATTTACTCCACATTGATTTTATCTCACATAATTAAAAAAAAAACAAACAGCCAAGACAATTGAGTAATTATAGCCTTTAACACCCCTTTGCTGTCACGGATAATCTGGCTAATAAGCATATAGTTCTGAATTAATGTTAAAACCCTACTTCATCTACTTTTGTTTGAAGAAAGTTATTTTAAAAATAATTCTTTTAAATACAATTTTATTATCTTTTAGTATTAGAATATTTAATCCATAGTTCATTCATCATTGCCAGCATCCAAAGAAGTAAAATGACATTTATTGTTTTGTTTAGTAGTACTTGAGATTTTTCACTTAAGAACCAATTATTATTATTATCATTTGGATTTATTTTCTATAGCAAGGAAATATTTACCGAATACTGGTGAGAAGCCAATGGAAGAGACCAAGAATATCTAAGAGAAGCAGTTGTTATTAGTTGAAAGGTTTGAGATTTAAGACCTACCAGACAACAGAGAATGCACACAGAGAATGCAACAGAGAATGCACCAGACAACAGAGAATGCACAACAGAGAATGCTCTCCGCGAGAGCCTCACCTTGTGACGTTTGTTCTTTACCTTTTTAGTTTGGTTTTTAGCATGGCATGCTGAGCACCTCTGAGTTTTCAGGGAAGGAGCTGATGGAAACAGGAACAGAATAGCTGGGAGCTCCAAGATTCACATTCCTTGCAGGAGTTGGTGTGAGTTTTTGAGGCTGCTGAGTAACAGGAACCGCAGCCTTTGTGACCTGGATGTATCCTGGCAACCTGGCAACAAAAGGGACAGGACTGAGTTCTCTAGTAACTGATGGGAAACAGAGAGCAAAGTAGGTATGGATTTCAGCTTTCTTTTAAATTGACTTCAGGAACTTTACCGACGGACTGAGCAACCAACAGGGACAGATAAATTTAAGTCACAGGCTCTTCTTGCTGTAGAAACACAACATTTTATTTTAAGGAAAAAAAGAAAACAATATCTACTGATTATCTTATGGATCTTTTCTAGGGACTTTAAAAATACTGTGACAGTTAATACTGACTGTCAACTTGATCGGATTGAAAGATGCAAAGTATTGTTCCTGGGTGTGTCTGTGAGGGTGCTGCCAAAGGAGAGTAACATTTGAGTCAGTGGACTGGGAAAGGCAGACCCACCCTCAATCTGGGTGGGCCCCATATAATCAGCTGCCAGTGCGGCCAGAATAAAGCAGGCAAAAGGTGGAAGGACTTGACTTGCTGAAGACTTGACTTCTGGTCTTCAGCTTTCTCCTGTGCTGGATGCTTCCTGCCCTGGAACATTGGACTCCAGGTCTTCAGCTTTTGGACTCTTGGACTTACACCAGGAGTTTGCCAGGGGCTCTCTGGACTTTGGCCACAGACTGAAGGTTGCACTGTTGGCTTCCCTACTTTTGAGGTTTCTCTACTTCTCAGCTTGCAGATGATCTATTGTGGAACTTCACCTTGTGATTGTGTGAGTCAATACATCTTAATAAACTCCCTGTCATATATACACCTATTCTATTAGTTCTGTCCCTCTAGAGAACCCTGACTAATACTAACACCATCTATATAGAAGAGCTTGGGCTGGGGGCAGTGGCTCACACTTGCAATCCCAACACTTCGGGAGGCTGAGGCGGGTGGATCACTTGAGGTCAGGAGTTCAATACCTGTCTGGTCAACACAGTGAAACCCGGTCTGTACTAACAATACAAAAATTAGCCAGGCTTGGCACACACCTGTAATCCCAGCTATTTGGGAGACTGAGGCAGGAGATTCGCTTGAACCCTAGAAGTGGAGGTTGCTGTGAGCTGAGATTGCGCCATTGCACTCCAGACTGGGCGACAAGAGCGAAACTCCATCAACAAAAAAAAAGAAGGAAAGAGAAAAGAAAAAGACGATGAAGATCTTGTTCTCCTCTAAAGATGGATAATCTCCGTGACTCTCAAAGCGTGTTCTATGCTTTGGTCTAAAATGCAAGCAACTACAAGATGCAGAAGCTTTGCTTTCTATTTTTCTACCATGTCCTAAGACATAGAAAACATTTTAAAAACTAAGGCCAGTATTTAAAAATACATCTGAAGTAGTGTTTACAAGATTCATATTTTAAAATATTCTGAGATATTAAGATAATTGTAGTACAATTCCACAATGAAATACTCTGCAAGCATTAAAGCTTATGAGGCAATAGTTTATTGACCTGGGAAAAAGTTTACGATATATTGCTAAATGAAAAGGAGAAGCTACAAAACAGAATAAATAGTATAATCTCATCAAATTCTTTGTGTGTGCTCATGTGCACACAAACACACAATTAACTCAAAGAATATACATCCCAGTGTTAACAGTGGTTACCTGTGAGTGGTGAGATTAAAGAACACTTTACTGAATGTTCCTTACTGGTTAGCAAAAAAAAAACACACAAAAACTTGACCTCTAATATTCCCCAACCTTGCCCCTTGTCCCCAGATAATGTAATTGAGATGTGGAGGTAATTCACAGGACTCTTAATTCTACTGAAGTGACTCTTCAGTCCACACAGTCTAGAGATCCCAAGGGACAGTAACATTTCACATCCTGACTTGCAGTAATGCTCTAACTATTCTAGATATCTAGTTTATGAAATAATATAAAATATTTCTAATTTAGATGCTTCTGAAATCATAAGATACCATATACAAATAATAATACATGTATACAATGACAAAGAGCTGATATAGTATCAGTGAGTAAATGTTGAGATGGGGCAAGAAAACCGTTTTACATGTTGCCTTTTACTGACCTGTAGGCCCCTAGTTAACACACTTGTCACTTTACAAAAACTGCATGTTTTATCAGCCCTATTGTGAACTAAATGTGATCTTTCTCAAAAGAAAGTGCCCAATAAATAAACATTATTTCAAATGTACACCCAATATTCAGTCCAGTGGCTGGCTATTTGGGCCAGATGGCAGAAGAAGAGACAGGAAGTGTTGGCCTATGAGAGGACAACCTCAGGAAAACATCACGAGAGTGGATATTTCTGAGCTAAAGCAGGGCAGAGTCTCTATCCTGGCTGGAGCAACTCTTAGGAGGCCCAAGAATAACAGAGCTTGCAGGCTTTGTTAGCTGTAGCTAATGGTGCACTCACGATCCACTCTTCCCTGGTGCAGTGGCTGAGTTGCCAGCTGCTTTTCTGTATTCATCGAAGCTGCTTCTAAAACTGGCTGGAGTGGAGCCTTTGTTTCTCAAATTCTGGACTCATTTTTAATTCACGGGTTTGTAGTTTCAGTCAGAATTGAACTTCCTGGTGTTCAAATGTATTTCATCTTGGCAAAACAGGCATTCCTAGGTGCTCTGTCTCTCTCTCCTTCTCCCTGTCTCTGTGTCTCTCTGGTCTTTTCGAGGGACCAAAACTTTTAAGCTGCTCGTATTGTTTTTTAAAGCATGCGCAGAGGCATCTTGGACATCAAATAGCTCTTACAACACACAACCTTTTGATGATTTAAGTGTAAATGAAGCAGAAACATATGGATTCTATTTGCCATAAATCACACGCGTTCCTAAAAAATCAAGGAGGGTATGTGTTTTACACGATGTATTCTGTTTAGTTGAACCCAAAACATCTGAAGAATACTTGGAGATTGATGAATCCAAAATATTTACCCATCCCTATTTATAACATTGTGGGGGAGCCCTTGATTTATGGTGACAACTAAACAGCTTACATCTGTTGAGTGGGCAACCAGCAACCAGTGTGAGCTTCAAAGATAACCGTGTTCCTTCTTCTGTTCTGGCTCCAGGCATTCAAGTCAGCCTTAGATCAAAGACACTGAAGCCTTTACTTGAGCTGGTCTGGTTTGCTCTTGCTTGAGCTTTTCTCACCTAAAACAATTGCCAGTTATTTCAAGTTATGTGATATCCAATCATGCTTGTGTCACTGTGGGATGATGCCAACCTCCAGCAATAATCCAGATCTGACCCCTTGTGGCAGCAGCCCCACCATAAGGAATTCTGGATTATTTTCCCTTCATAAAACCACAGCTGTTGTGCCTGCACAAGCGCCTGACTTTTTCATTAAAGGAATAAATCTCATTTTCATGGAGCAGGAGAAATGCTTCTCCTTGCTGGTATCTCTGCCCATCCTCAAGATTCTCCATTGATGCAAAGTCCAAATCTTACTTTGCAAGCTACCAATAATCCTTTGGAGTTTATTTAAACTTGGCAGAGACTACATTCTGTGAGAAAAAACAAAAAATTGCAATGGCAGCAGCAGGGATCCAAACAGGATGTTCGTGAAGTCTGGCAAAATAGGTCCACTGAGTGCCTTGTTCTCATCTACCCAATTATTGTTTACTTCATTCTTATCACCTAACTCAGAAGCAGCAGGTTCCAGACATCTGTTATCTCAAATCCTTTAACCATCCTACAAGGTAGGCATTAGTATCCTTGTTTGATAGATTAGAAAACGGAGGCTCAAGAGCATTAAGCAACTTGCCCCATTGGCAAGGCTATTCCAAAGCAAATCTGGGATGGACGTGTGTGTCTTTCTGGTGCCCAAATGGCTTCCCTTCGCTGCCTTCTGCTAGATCTTGCTGCCATATTCCCATGCCCAGCTCATAGAAATAATATCTTCTATGAGTTGCCCAGACGCAATAAACATTTAAAACCTAGACCCTCATATCCCTGAAACAGGATGCTTGAAGAAACACTGAAGAAACATTATATATAACACTGAAGAAACATTCCCTGTCCATAGGAAGGGAGATCAAAATACAGAAATCCTTCTATCTATCCTGGCAACGTTTTTATTATGAGTCCGACCTCAAAAGAGAGAGTCATTTTTCAAATATGCCTTTTGTCACAAGAACAGCCTTTGTGTAAATTGAGTTTTATATACTGTACTAGACTGAACTTTAAAATGTCTAAATTTAAAATAGTGCAAAAAGTGTCTTGTGGTAGATTCAAAGGAAAGGAGGAGAGGGTGCACTTTAAATACTTTAAAACTTTAAAAATGTATTGAATTTGGTGCACCAGAGTCCTGTCCATCAGATCTTAAATCCTCAAGGAATCCTTGCCCTAAGATAGTATTTCTCAGCCTTTTTGTGTTAGTGTCCTTCTGCCACAAAGACTTTTAAGGTTTATTTTCCTAATCTTCCCTCATCCACTGTGAAATTTTAATATATCACAGATATACCTTATATCTATTTATGTACTGTGGTTCTTTGGCCCGCCACAAACAAATGCAATATCTAAGATTATGTCACCCTTGAAACCAGTTTTCACTGCTTCCATGGGGAATGCATGCTGAGGGTCATATATCCAGAAAGCTGACAGTGTTGGCCTCAGATGATCTCATGGCCAACCTGATGTACAGAAAAAGTGGCCAGGAGGCTACAGAAACCATGGTAATCCTCCACAGATTGCCTAAACAAAAGAGAGCGGCAAACTTTCCCTTAAGTGTGTTCAAGAGAAAAATGGACTTGTTTGAAAAAGGGCAATAAATTTATGATATTTTCTATGTATTTGAGTGGTTTTATCATAGAAATAGAACTCTTGGAGCTGAAGTGGACTTCAAAATTGCATCAAGTCCAGCCAACTGTCCTCAGGCAAAAAGATATTTTGGGTCCGACTTTTTAAATTGATGAAGCATTTAAGTAGAGAATATTAAGCTATTTGTTTATGTGGCACAGATTTAAATTTTGACACCAAAAAAAAAAATATTATCAGAAGACGCCTTTGCTTTATCTTTGCCATAAGAAAAACATTGCCAGGACAGATAGAAAGATTTCTGTATTTGATCTCCCTTCCTATGGACAGGGAATGTTTCTTTAGCATTGCATCTAGTGTTCCACAGATAATAAAATATTTTGTATATAATGTGTTGTAAAGCCTCCCTGTTTCAGGGATGTGAGAGTCTAGGTTTTAGATGTTTGCTGTGAGTCTGGGCAACTCATCACAATCCTGGCTCTCCAGGCTGCCCTGGCTCAGTTTTCTACCCTGGTCTTCCACCTCTTTTCCTAACTTTCCCAGCACCCCTAAATCAGGACCCAGAGCAGCTTTACATAGTAGATTCTCAGTGATTATTTGCCTACTATGCTGGGCACACACCTTCTTTTGTTAAAAGAGATAATAGTGACAAGTGGGTTGAAGATAACCAAAGTTACAAGATGTTAAGACCAGATTCACGTTTAAAGATTTTTACCTTATAATGTTAACATTTTGAAACAATTTTGCATCTTTTTAGAGATTTGGCAGAAGTCCAAGACCTTATGGCATGTGAACAATAAATATTTAATCAGTAGTTTATCACCCAAAGGTTTCTAAAGCCGGTTTAAATTAGAGTGTTCATGGCTGATAATAGTCTAATATTTGACGTTTTCATGTGTGTTTTATGAAGTGCTTTTCAACTCCTTAATTAAAGATAGTAAGTTATAAGGAAATTCCTTCTAATTGTCCTTCTTTCCACCAGTCTCAGAGAAAGGGATATGTTTCTCTCCGGTAATTTGCACTAGTTAGCCTCTCCTCTCTAGCACCTTTAGTTTCTTCTATTCTGTTGGCTTCTTCCCCTCGACTTTTAAACAGACTCGCTGTCCTCTATCTTAAAAGAAAGTAATCTGCATTTGCTGTGTGTGCTGTGTGTTCCTACCTACTTCTTGAGTAGGAGTGATCCAAGCCTCTGGCTCTATTTTATACACACATACACACACACACACACACACACACACTTAATCACCTCTCTACCCCATCATTTGGTTTCTATTGCTTCTCTCACTGAAGAGTCTTCTGAGAACATCACTGGTGTGCTCCCAATTGGCTCAGCCAAGACCTTTTCCTGGTTTCCACCACCCACCATGACTTTGATACATTTAACTGTTGTCCTCCCACCGACTAGCAATTCTCTTCTCCTTTAAACACCTCATTGATTTTACAGGCCAAAAAAATGTCACAAATTTTTAGACTGACTTCAAGACCTGATTAGTGTGAATATAATCTATCCAAGTAGTAAAGAGTTCAAGACCTAAGTCACAGCCACAGTGCTTGGTGTGGATGCAGTCTGTCACCACTGTGAGTGAGTGGAGAGAGAGATGACAGCTGGTTAGCAGGGAGCACTGTATTCTGAGATGTGGAGATTATTCTTGCTGCATGCCAAGTCTCATACCAGGCAATTTGCTATTGGGATCACCCTTTGCTATGATAGGTGGAGTGTTCTGTCTCTCTTCCTTTCCTAATTTCCTGCAGATCTTTGCTAAAATAGAAACTTGGTTAGAGTAATAACACATGAAATTTTACCAAGAGATGATCAATATCAGCAAGACTAAGTCTATTTACCTTTTAGAGGCTTACCTTGAACCCTGAAAGCCCTAAGCTGACTCAGGTAAAGACCTGTACCAGGCCCCTCTAGTCCTTCCTAACTACCTAATGAGGCTGAATTCAGGGCCCATGGTAAGGAATGAGGATGCTAGAAAAAGAAAATACTGTACAGACACTCCCTAGGCTGACTTCATATGAACCAAAATGAAACTTAATAGGAAAACATCCTCTGAATCAGTGATTCTTAAATGGTGATAATTCCTCCACCCCAGGAACATTTTGCAATGTCTGCAGACATTTTTGGTTGTCACATATAGGGTGAAGGGGAGTGCTGCTAGTGGATAGAGGACAAGACGTTGCTAAACATCCTAAAAAGCACAACTAACTCCTCCACACACAAAAAATTATCCGGTCCAAAACATCAGTAAATGCTAAGGTTGAGGCTTGTGCGCTGAACTCTCAGATATAAAATGGACTCTGAGTGGCAATGTTTTCTTTCTAGAACAGGCAGAGTCAACCGGCTTTTTCCAGATTCATGGTTCATAACCAAGGGATTCCATTGCAAATGAAGCAGCAGGCACAGAGAGTCTCTATAGCTTGTTCATATTTCTACAGCCAATATGTGAGGACACCTTGGAAATGTGCACGCTGGCCCTGCCTGACTCACTTCACGGCCCACGCTTTTTTCCATATCACCTGCCCCAAGCAGCTGAACTGCAGACATTCAGTTGTATGTGACTAAGGGCTAAATCACTTCTGCAATGCAAAAATTAACTAGAGAAAATGCAAAGACAGAGAACTGAGACGAAGTGTTCCCTGTGAAGTTTGTAATGGAATTAGAGTGGGACAGAATGAAGCTAGGGGGTGTCTAATATGTGGGCAAGTACAGGCTCTGAGGTGTGAGGTCAGAGCCAAGTTATAGGAAAATGAGATGAGGTCAGCTGGCTCCTAGATAAAGCAAATGACTGGTAAAGGCTTTTACGAAAGTGATGACCCCAGCCAGGTGAACCTGGTCTTTACCAGATTCTCTCTTGCATATGCCCTATTTGTTATATCCTCTGGACCTGGAATCACCCAGCTCTCCTGTCCTCCCCAGTTTCCACCACAAGTCACCTCTCCTTTCCCTTTGTTCTTCTCTAAAGCTCCTTCTCAGAGCAGCTCTTCAATAAACAACCATGAATTTTCAACTTTTTGGCTAGTAAGATAGTGCTTATGCTTCACATTGTTATTATTAACAATATATTATCTCTCCAACATCAGACTCGGAATGGAAAATTTTATTTATACTATTGTAAAGTCAATGCTTTGGGAAATATTAGCTATTTTTGCAGACGAAACTCTATTCCATCTTATTTTGGAAAAGAGGCATCTGAAGTCCAGAGGGGAAAAAATTATCCACCCAGTTTAAAGTAGAGCCAATGAAAATATGGCCTTTCTCACTCTGTCTTTTGTTATTTATTGTTAATTTTCTTGGATGGGCAGTATGTGCACACACACACACACGCATATATATATATACACACACACACACACGCATATATATATATATACACACACAGTACAAAACTGAAAATAAAAAAAAAATCCTATTTCCACCCCCTTACTCACCAGGTTCCCACTCCAGGACCCTACTGTAGCAGCAGCTTCCACTACCAATTTCTTGTGTATCCTCCCAGAAAATCTATGCATTTACAGATGTACATCTATGTGTGAATATTGCCTCTTGGCCTGAAACCAGTGCCCTTCCCATTCCTCTTTGTGGCCACCACAGCTTCTATTGCTCAAGAGAAGCCATGACAAAACAGATGACACATTTGTGCTGTTGAAGGAAAACTCAGTGACTCAGATAGACACAAATTGTTCCATGTACCTTTCATCCTCATTACCAGGTAACTTTGCCAAGGTCAAGTGGTGACATTCTGATTTACCACTGAACTGACTGGACGTAACTCACATTTGTCGAGAATATGAAATTCAGATATCAAAAAGGAAAAAAAAATGCTTAGATTTTTGAGTTTCATAATTAAACTTGTTTTTATTGCTTTGTTGAGAATATTATTTCTCGTTTAGTTCAATGGATGCAATCTATCTGAAAAGCTAAAAATAACATTTCTCCAAAATTGCCAGTTAATACCTAAATCTTTAAATTTAAGGTCCAGAATCATCACATTTCTGAAATTTTCCTTTAGCGTCTCAGGTAAAAGAGCCAAAAGGGTCTCATTGTTTTAACTGGCCAGATTAGGCTGAGCTTAATCCAAACTCCTGGTATGAAATGCAAATTTGGCTCACCGTGGCCGTGCCATTTACAAGAACCTGCATTTGAATAAACCAGGAATACATTTCTCTTGGCTCTTATAGAGCCCTTTTGATAATGACTCCAGCCCTCCTAAGGTTTTTATCCAGGTTGCCTGAAAGTGGACAATTTTTACAAGTTTGCTTTGGCACCCATGGCATGGATTTTTATGGAAAGTCACAGTTGTTTTAGTGGGCGCCAGTTTGCCAGCAGATCTCTGTGGGAGCCTCCCAGCCAATTTGATGAGAAGTATATACACCTAAAACATGCCAAGTGATGTGAGGAGTGACCTGTTCCCAGTTCTTTGCTCTCCTGCATATGACCATTGATACATCTTTGCTCTCAACTTAAGGACACACTATTGAGTATGTGCAGTATTTCTGAAGTCAAACAACCATTTCTATATGGACATCTCCTCTGCTTTTTCTCTGCAAACATGTCTGTTTCTCTGGGATTAGATCCAATTTATTCTATCATATCAAACTGTTAAGGCAACAACGATACATGTTCATTGGGAATATATATTCTTCATGAATGAAACAAAGTGAGGATTTGGTTAGGAGAAGGTGGAAATGTGGCCCAAGATTAATTCTCAATATGCCTTTTAATAACCAGCAGGAAAAATCACTCATTTAGGAGACTTCTAAATGAGTGTTCAGATGTATTTATGCGACCACATGCATATCATGATGTAATCACCAGGAAGTCAAACGGAGATTGACTTAGAGTTTACAAGGTTCTTGCCCCAAGATTAAGATGTGTCCCACATTTTTCCTTTATTTTATTATTTTTTCTATCTGCCATTTTACTCTCATGTTTTATTACTTTGTATTATTGGAAAGCTTATAAAGTTTTACTTTATGAAACACTTAAGAAGACTAAGTTTATTAATGGCTTAATTTAGAAACAACACAATTCTCATTTAATAAATTAAACTAGAATTCTGTAAGCCAGTTATTTCATATTCATAAACAATCCTCTTAGTACATTTTTTTTCAATAAGGCCAGAAAACTAATGTATGGCAGAGAAAAAAGTGTACATGAGAGTAGATTTTATGTTTCACGCAAACCAAAACTCAAAAGTAACCTGTTATTTTACAATCTTCACCTTCCCTTCAATTATACCAGCTTTAATATTTTTCCTTTGAATTCCCCTGAGTCAGATGGTTCTCTTAAGCTTCAGGATTATGAAAACAAGAAATCTTTCCAAAATCATATGGTTAAAGTCTCAATCTGCCGTTAAAAATACTACTGGTGAGGCCAGTGCTGCATTCTCTGGACAGCTTTCATAGGCTATATGAACTCAGAGAGTCACAGCGAACTGTAGGGAGCATGGCATTCTGTACCACCCTGTCCCTGGAAAAATACCATAGCAGACTCTGGGAATTGTCTACTTAACATCTATTTCCTACCTCACTAGCCCTTTTCTCTTTCCAGTAAAGAGGCTGAAAAAAGACTACTTTCCCATCTTCCCTTCCATCTGGGGATAGCCTTGTCACCAATTTCTGGCTAAAAAGACATAGGAAAACATCATTAGAATAGTGCTTTTCAAAATCAGCTGTGTATAGGCATCACCCGGAGATAGTGCCAAAATGCTGAATCGGAATCAGGCAGGGCCAGGGATATTGCATTTTAATAAGTTCACTAGTGGTGGGTGATGCTGTGATCTGAGGACCACAATTTGAGTAACAAAGTCTAAATGGGCTTCTAGCAAGGATTTTCCTTCTTGATTTGGGCAGCAGGGAGAAAAATTCCTCTTGTTCTCCCTTCTGGCTTCCTGCTTTCTAATAGAATTGAGCAAGGACATAAATGTGCAGTGGGGTGACCCATATTATATCCAAGAGTAATGGAAGCTAACATGCTGAGAATAGAAGAACAGAACATGTCTAGGACTTTGATGATATCATTATGCCACTGAAGTCAGCTGATCTTGGCACCTTCTACTTCTAGACTTTTTAAAAAATGGAATAAGAGGTATCATTATGACTTAAGCCATTACTTGTAATATTTTCTATTATATGTAACCTAACAGTTCTTATATATTACACAAACTAACCTGGTACATCCAGAGCTAAGTTTATAACCTATCAGTCCTGAGGCAAATCCCATTTCTTATAGTCAGTAGCCTACAGAGAGTCACTGGGCCTGAGGAATGGTAATTCCTTGGCTGCCAAGTCTTCTGGGAGCAGAGAACATTCACTCATGTGCTGCTAGATGAAAAAAATATATATTCTTAGGATTGTGGCAATTAACCTGTGGTACAAAAATGGGGAAAAAGTGAATGGAGAGAGGCATAAGATTTGAAAGTGTTTCTTGTGTTTTCTTATTCTCTAATTAAACTATTCTGAGGAATGACAGAACAAGTGGTTTCCTATGAGTGAGCTCATAAAGTGAAGTTTGCTGCTGAAACTCATTGGCATCCAAAGGCATTTTTTGGTATCTAATACTGAAGGTATGGGTTGCAGAATTACAGTAAATTAACTAATGTGTACTATTTTGGAAAAGCATGACACTTGCTTCTCCTAATATTAAACAAATACAGGGTGAATATAACTTTGTTAACAATGCATTTTGAATTTGTTTGCTCTATCTTTAAGAATATTTTACCCCCAAAGTTCTGATAGTTCCAATTCTGTCCAACTCTTTGATAGCTTTCTCTCACATCTTAATTTTCTCCTAGTATTAGTTAAGTTACAATCTTATCTGCTGTGAAAAACAAACAATAGTAGCTTAAATTAGATACAAAATTATATCCGCCTCATCTGACATCCAAAGACAGATATGGAACTTCATGGTCAGCTGCTTACATTTCCACATTCTCCATTGGCTATTGAATGGATATGGTTCAATGTAAGTCCATTAGATTTCATCTTCCACTGGCTAATGTTTCCACATGGAAGAGATACACATCACTTTCCTTTTCTTCCCATTAGCCAAAGCAAGTTACAACTTTATGAAAGTTAGAGAATCACAATAACCACATGCCTAGAAGGAGGAGAATGAGAATATTTTTAAAGAGTCAAATAACTGCCACAGTATTTAAACAGTGAATTGCAAATGCCATGTAAGACTAGAAATGCTAGTAATCATAATTGCTAGAACAAAATCAAAATTAAATTACTCCCACTAATTTTGCTGCCAACAACTTCATTAATCGCCATCCTCCCTACTTTGTGTACTTTTTTTTTTTTTTAATGACTTTCTCAGATACAGGTCATACCTACTAATGTGTGGCCTAATAGCCAGAGTAGAAAGGAAACCATGATTCTGTTGGTCTATAGTACATTGAAAAATTGGTCATGCAGCTAAAAGTTATCACCTTTGATGTTCAAAAAAAGTTATCTTTCAAAGCTATTTTTCATATTCCTCTAGAATTACTACTTTGGACAGTGCTGGAACTAGGAAAAATTGTGAATAGGGTATGATTTAGAGACAGTTTATAACATTTTGAGGGTAATAGCCCCTTTCTACTCTCTATCTTGCTTTCCAAGTCTTCTGTAAGTCCAATACCAACACTTCAGTTTTCACTTTCCAAGGAGAAATTCTTATTCGGACTCAATTTCATCTCAAAATTTATGATCAAAATTTAACTCCACTGTGATCTATTCTTTAAAGACAAAGGTCTTTGCTAATCAATATGAAAAAAAAAAAAACGTATTACAAAGTGTTTGTGGTCAAAAGGAATTGAATATGTAATTATTCCAACTAATAAATTTGTAAATTTACAAGGGCCTTCAATACCTTAAGCCAAAGGAGAAAGAATAGGAATCTCAGTGTTCAGGAAAAGAATTATGGAAGATCTCTTTGAACAGATCTTCCCTGGGGGTTTCCCTCATATCACTCCATAGGCCTTAAAATGCTTGTTATAAACATGAATGATATATCTTTTTTATTATCCTGCTATTAAAGTAACCTGAATGACACCATCTGATGTTGGCGAAGATGCAGTTTAACTGACCGCTAATACATTGCCTTGTATTGGAATGGGATGACTTCTGTTGGAAAGGCAGTTTTGATGATAAACTCAATCAATTAATCTAAGATTATGCATTAAATGTGATTGCTGATGAACGTTAGGCAAAATGCAAAAGAAACATTCAGTGGTCCTATACACAGTCTCTTCTCCTGGCATACTGCCTTCTTTGAGTTCCTCTAATACATATATGCCCCTTTGCTTTCACGTGCCATTAGGTTTCCTGAAATGCACTCATCCCCCTTTCTCTATCCCATCTTACAGTTTTGCTGACTAATTCCTCATTGATTATGCTTTGTTTCAATGCTACTTCCTCTAAGAAGTCATTCAAGGCTCTATGAGGAGGGGATTCAGTTTCTTCTATGTGTTTCCATAGGACCTTTACTTCCTCAAAGTACTGGTCACTCAGTAGGCTAGTCTGTACTACCCATAATAAGGAAAACCCCAACAAGGCAGAGACAGTGGCTCCCTTGGTGCTATGGTTTGAATGTTTGTGTGTCCCACCTCCCCTTTGACCTACACATTTATATATTGAAATCTTTTTTTTTTTTTTTTTTTTTTTGAGACGGAGTCTCGCTCTGTGGCCGGGGCTGGAGAGCAGTGGCCGGATCTCAGCTCACTGCAAGCTCCGCCTCCAGGGCTTACGCCATTCTCCTGCCTCAGCCTCCGGAGTAGCTGGGACTACAGCGCCCGCCACCTCGCCCGGCTAGATTTTTGTATTTTTTAGTAGAGACGGGGTTTCACTGTGTTAGCCAGGATGGTCTCTATCTCCTGACCTCGTGATCCGCCCGTCTTGGCCTCCCAAAGTGCTGGGATTACAGGCTTGAAGCCCCACAGTATTTTAGGAGGTTTGGGGCCTTTGGGGAGGTGATTAGGTCATGAGGGCAGAACTCTCGTGAATGTAACTATTGCCCTTATATTATAAAATAGGCTTTAAAAAGCTTGTTTACTCCTTCCACTCTGTGAGGACATAATAAGAAAACCGCCTGCAACCCAGAAGAGGGCCCTCGCCACAACCTAAACATGCTGGCACCCTAATCTTGGACCACCCAGTCTGTGATATTTTGCTAGAGCAGCCCAGTATACCAAGGTACTTGGTCACTCTTGCTTTCTTAGTACATCAGGAATAGTATCCGTAGTACTGCTCAAAAGCATATTTTGAATAAATTAGCTAATATATTTAGCATTGTAGAAGATTGTCTCTTTATAATGTACTTACTGGTATTACCCTTGCCTGATATTAGGGTTTCAAAATTTAACTGTTGTAGGAAAGCAATAATAGATACAGAGAGATCTGCTCTGTTATATATAGATCTAGGTAGATTAATACATTACCTAGAAATATGTAGACATCTCACTATTAGGTGAAACAAAATATGTAAAAAACTATAAGCACAAAGATGTGCCTAGCAGTCTTCTTTATCTTATCAAATATCAGTGTATTCCAAATGTTCCTAAATAGGGGAATGTTTAAATTGATTATAGAATTATGCTTGAATGGAATAATATGTAGCCATTGAAATGATGGATATAAAAAAGGAGGGTTGAGGAGACTATGTCACAACATGGAAACTCCTTATAATAAGATGTTAGTCGATTACAAAGTAAGATACTAAATCATGTGGACATCATTATTGTAAGTATGTGAAAACGTTTGTATGAAAATAATGATTGCATTTAAGTAAAGAATTGTGGAATTTTTTGGTTTATATTTCTATTCATGTGATTATGTTACTTTTATATAAAGTATGTAATAATGATATTTGTAACTTTAAATGCAATAGAATCTGCATTATGGGTGACAAAATAAGAGTTGGTCTAACCTTTGTGATCCTTAAGAGAGAAGATACAAAGAATGAAAACCAATATTGACTGGATCAAAAAAGAGATTTTACTTCATGTGATTAATTAATAGGAAATAAATTGCTAATTCAATAAAAATTGTTTCTTTTGCAGAACTCTTTTTGCCCGACAGAATGTGGACAGCAGAACTGTTTCATACGTGGGGAGGAAGGCCCGCCTGGAAGGTGGTGATGCTGGCGCAGTGGGAAATGCATCAGTGTGTACAATTCCTCTCTGGTCTTTGTAAGTAGAAATGCTCACTTTCTATGTGAAACACCTAAATCATTCGATGCAAAATGCAGAATAAATTTAAAGGTAGAACAAGCAAATAGCTAAACAAAAGAGTGTTTCAGAAAGGAAATATATCAAGCCTTGGCTCAAAAGCAAAACAATCTTTTCATGAAGGGATGTGTTCAGAGCCTCTATTAAATGCATACTCAATCACAAAAATAAAGCCCATCTGTTTAATATTAGCTTTTGTAATAAACATTTTAAAGAAAGGGATGTAGAAGGCAAATATATATTGTAAAACAAAATGTGTACTCTTGGGATAAGTAAAACTTCCTCTGAAAGAACTCCAAAGCTTGTTCTTTATACCAAAAGCAGTAACAATTAGTTGCATGACACCACAATAGCAGAGGCATATTCCACTCTTTGAGAGGAAAGGATATGAAGCTGAAAATTGAGCATACGATCCCATAGTATAGAATGCCAAACTTCCTTGGATGCAACTTACCAAAGCAAAATTATATAGCTGAAGTGTATCCTAAAATTTAGAGACAGAAATGATATATTTTAAAATCATGACTTAGATATAGTAAAGTTTCTGGCTACATTAAGAAGTTAATTGTCATGTACTTCAATACAGAATCAAGATGTACTAATTTTTATTGGTACACTGGCATTAAATGAATATATAGCATATGTTTAAAAGGATGTATCTGAGAAAGCAAGGTTGAGGGGAATAGAATACTAAAGTCTAAACTGAGGGTCGTTTCAATGTTTTATTAGCCATTTTATGCATATGAACACAGACCATATTAGATATTTAGCAAGCAGGGGGGAAAAAACCTGTTTCTGTCAGGGAAAGAATTACCTCTATTGAGAAACACATGTGAATAGGTCTGTCTAGTTCGGAAGAAGTTGCCTCTCTTGGTCAACGTTGGATGGTATGGAGCTGTTCTATCCAGTATAACAAGCACTAGCCACACAGAGCTATTGAAACGTACATGGTAAATTAATTAAAATCTAATGTCACGTTTAATTCATTAAGTGCTTAATAGCCATATATGATTAGTGGCTACCATATTGTGTAGTGCAGATTACAGAATATTTCCATCATCATAGAAAGTTCTATTGTATAGGACTGGTCTGGGTAAAGTTTGAGAGAGAGATAAACTACTCCACAGGAATCTTGGACTTAGAGATGAGTAAAACTTTCACAAAGTGGCAAGGGGATCTGAACAGAGAGGTGAAAATTGCAGTGTGGTGAGAAGCTAGAATCTTGTTAGAAAAGAGGAACTCTTGACAATAGAAATGTCTGAAGTGTTTTTTCAAAAACCAATACCTAATATTCAATGCTCCACCTCCTCCCACTGATACCTTTTGTTACAAATCTTCAGGAAACCTAGAATGGAACAACACAGCAAGGGCTGCTGCCTGGGCATTAGAAATAGAACACCACACCCAATGGCTAAAGCTGGTGGCCAGAGATAAGAACTTAGAGGCATCTCTCCTGCCTACCAGACTAGGCCCCCTGTTTTCCCGCCACTTCCTTTATATAAACGACTCAGGCATTTGCCCATGAGCTTAAAGTGACCCATATTCTGCTAGCTGCCACTCTCTCTTTCTCTCTGCCTGACCTTTCATTCCTGCCTTACATGATCGAGGGACAGAGAGCTGCCCTCCAGATTCATGGCACCCTCCCTGCCCAAGGTCTGTAAGTAAAAAGCTCTGACTTTGTTTCTTTTTGTGTTGGTGTATTGAATTTTCACCTTCCATCAGAAGAGTCAGCGACTACCCTAGACTGGATTTTCCAAGGGAGGCCAGGACGAACACGACAGCAGGCTCCCAGTGCTAAGGCCATGGTCAGTAGGCATAAACTGGACACAGGTCAGGCAAGAGTCTCAAGGATGTCTGGCAATAGAACCAAGTTCCCCATGTGAGGGACATCCTGGTCTCAGGTCAGACAGCTAGGCATTAAGCCATCTGGTAGGTGAAAGAAGTGTTCTATGAAAGGCTCCTTTTCATTTCCTGTTAGGGCAGGATTGCTAGCCTCTCTGGTACTGGAACCACAGTTTAGCTAGGGGCTCTGAAAACAACTCTCCTCCACACATAGCCATGGGTCAACGGTATCTGGGGCAGTATGGGTCAGTATTATATTCAGCAGATGGAATGAAGCATCGAGATTAGAAATTCAATAGAAATAGCAACTTTTTTTTTTTTTTTTTGAGACGGAGTCTCGCTCTGTCGCCCAGGCTGGAGTGCAGTGGCCGGATCTCAGCTCACTGCAAGCTCCGCCTCCCGGGTTTACGCCATTCTCCTGCCTCAGCCTCCGGAGTAGCTGGGACTACAGGCGCCGCCACCTCGCCCGGCTAGTTTTTTGTATTTTTTAGTAGAGACGGGGTTTCACCATGTTAGCCAGGATGGTCTCGATCTCCTGACCTCGTGATCCGCCCTCCTCGGCCTCCCAAAGTGCTGGGATTACAGGCTTGAGCCACCGCGCCCGGCCAGAAATAGCAACTTAAGGTCAGAGGTGACCAGGTAAGAAAAATAAGACACGGGCGCCACCTCAGTACCCCAACACAGCCATCGGAAAGGATCCCCAGAGAGCTGTCTAATGCAACTTGTACTAAATTAATCTAAAACGACTTCAGTTGATTGTAGAATTACTTCAATTCTCCAACTGATACAAGTTACACACACGTGAAAAAAATTATAAATTACTGTTCCTATGTCTTTATTTCCTGACAGGCAATAAACATTTTCTTAGGCATTAAGAAGGATGAAGTAAAGAACCCAAATGCATTCTCCTCTATTTATTCAGCTCAGAAAAGGCTTAAGTTAAAAAGACCTAGAGATAATTTTTATGAGGTGGAAATTTCTTGACTGACAATGAGAGATCGATCATGGAAACTTCCTCTCACCCTTCTTTTATCTTTGTCGGCTCTTTGCTGCTGCTTTCAGATGTGTTAGGAATAGAGAGAAACTTCTGGCAGACCTATTTTGTGAGGTAGATGTTCTAGCTCAGAATAAAGTAAAGGCTTATGTCACCATATTTCTTGGTCAATACCAGGAAGACGTTTAGCTTCTTGGGTGGGTGCAAGAGTAACTGACTGTTCTTTTGTTTTCCAGAAACCAGTAACATCCACCGTATTAAACAAGAATTTGTTGTTTATTTGTGGATTTTTTTAAGTCTTTTGGTCAGCCCTGCAAATAATAAAGACGTCTAAAATTAAATGAATACCAAAATAACTATGGCATTTCCTTAGTTAAGCATAATGGCTTCTTCAGAGCAGACTCACTGCATAAACACTGAACATTTTCTTTCCCGCCAGTCACATCTGTGAACAAGTTTACCACTTGGGAAAACGAGAGACTAATAACTATGTCCAGACACGGGTGGGCACAGGTGCTTCAACAAACCATCCCACAAACACACCCCGGTTCCGACAAGTGAGCTATTTCTGACTGATCCTTTGAGACTTCCAGTCACACTGTGTGTTTGGCCTGGGAGCAGGGTGACCCACTGGCAGGGCAGTCAGCATCATCAGCTCAGGGGATGGACTTTACTGGCAGAGTGCCTTCCCTGAACATATTGACTCTCCCAACAGAGAACGGCAGCCCAGCGATTTATTAAAAGCAATTGTGTGTTTCCTTGGTCTAGCCAAACATTTGGTGCATGTTACACAACCCTCTAAGACCAAGCTTCAGTCTGACTCTGAAGAAAGCTTTCCCCGCCTAGTCCCAGTTATAATGGACCTCTGATCTCCCACAGCGGCCATTTTCTGGGATGTTCATTGGATACTTAATCATGTACTGCCTTGTGAGAGGTACTTCTTCCACTTGTAACGAACATTTTTTATTTTTCTCATTTAAAATGTTTGCAATTTACCCCTGTTAAATTACATTTATGGGATGGCATTGTATTGAACTCAGCTTGTACACAAGGCCCCAAGAGACCAGCCCAACCCGGAATGGAGTCATGCGTGCTAGGTGCCACATAATCAAACTGATCATGGCTTTTAAAAAGCCAGTTTGAACAACAACAACAAAAACAAACCAGATTTTCAGCAACCAATCCAAACAGGTCCAGTCACCCTAAGCTGGCATGATAAGGAAACTCTCTCTTCCTTAACCCTATAAGGAAAGTAAATTTTAAACAATGAATCCACACTTTGTTTCCTGTTTTATGTTCTTCAGCCTTTCTGCCTATCAAGCCTACTCCCTCTGCTCAGCTCATTCGAGTGCCTTTCTGTTTTGTAGATGGAATGCTGCCTGATTCACAAAACACTAATAAGAAACAATCTGATATTTTCAACACAACTTGCTGGAATTTTGTTCTTTTTCACCCTTAACTAAATTTCATACTCTTTGATGGTAAAGACATTTTTTAAAAAAATTATTTGATTTGTAATAGTATTAAATGTGACAGCTTATGTCTAATAGGCCTTAATCTATTTTTGTGAATTTGAAAATAGGTTTTTAACACTGGAATTTAGAAATAAGCATAAACTCTTAACCCCTTATAAAATTGTTTTGGGTAGCAAAATGTCATTTATCTAGCATTCTAGTAGTGTCAGAGGGAGAGAAATTCTCTTTTGTTAAAGTTGGGGATTGGTGAGTGTGTGAAGAGAAAAGGCAGAACAGATACTCTAAGGCTTGGGAGATCCAGAGTCATTATTCAATGGCTAGCAGAAGGAAATCCGCTGAATCAATTAACTACTCAAATGCATACTGCCTGTCTCTAGAACCATCCAGATAAAAATCAAATGCTCTTCTCTGCTTCCTAACACCCGCTCTATGGAGGCTGGTTATTTTATAATAATGATGATGTTCTGGTCATAGGCACAGAGTATCTGGATTTTGCCTATAAGTGCCACATTGTATGCTCACATATTGAGTGCATCAGCTAAAACATGTTCAATGTTTAGCAAGTCAGTGGTTTTAGAATACAAAGTTAGCAAACAAGTTCTTTTTTCAAATGACATTTTACTTCAAAGACCTGTGAGAAGTGAACATAACCTATTATTCTTGAATACTCTAAAAAAAAATAAAAAATCCTACAGAATTAGAATTATTTGGCCTGTGCAAAAGACAGAAAATTTTGAGAACAAATTAGCTGTTCTCAACCTTTTCAAAAAACAAAGAGGAAATGCACAAATAAAATACCTTTAATACATGTATAGCAAGAGGGGATTTTTCCTTTCATTTTTGAGAATGGCAAGCATGTGTGTTTTTATTAAACCGGAGGCAGACTTTGTTATCATAATGGTGCATCAAATGTAGATATGCATGAAACCATTACCATAATCACGATAGTGAACACATGGATCACCTCTGAAAGTTTTGCCGTGCCTATTTATCTCTCTCGCCTGTCTCCCAACCTGACCTCACCATCCCCAGAGGGACACGGATAACCTTCTGACACTATAGATTAGTCTCTATTTTCTAGAATTTTATATAATTGGAATAATATATTATGTAATCTTTTTTGTTTGGCCCCTTTCACTTAGCATAATGATTTTATGATTCATCCATGCTGTGTTCAGTACTTTTTATTGCTGAGTAGTATGCCTTTGTGTGGCTATATCAAAATTTGTTAATCCATTCACCTGTCGATAGATTTTGGGGTTGCTTCCAGTTATTGGCTATTATCAATAAAACTGCTAACATTTGTATGTGAGTCTTTGTATGGGTATATGCTTTTATTTCTCTTGGGTAAATACCTAGGAGTGGAAAGCCAGAATCATATGATAGGTGTATGTTAATCTTTTTAAGAAACTACCAAATTGCTTTCCAAAGTGGTTTCCATTTTACATTGCCAACAGCAATATCTGAGAGCTAAATTTCCTCTACTTCCTTGCCAACATTGATGTGATTATACCTGTAATTCTAGTTATTCTACTAGATGTGTAGTAAAGTTTTGTGGTTCTTTATATTCAGCTTATATGTTCAAATGCCAATTTATGGAATGATATTCTCTCAACTCACTATGTTTTAAAACTACATCTTTACCAGTAATAATCACAGTGTCACTGGCCATAGGGGCCTGGTAGGATTCAAAACCATAAGGCAATCAATATCCAAGTGGAGGCGTCTCATCATCTTGTTGACTTCATGGTATTTGTAGTTGAGGGAATGCTGGATCACCAGTGTGTCTGTCAATTTCTCTTTGGAAAAGACCCAGTGAAATTGTTGTCATATTATATGAGAAAACACCCATCTGTGGCACTGTTTTCTTTAGGTCTGTAATTTAATGAGCAAAAGAGACAAAGAAGAGGTTCTTAAGCTACTTTGTGTTTGACACTTGAGAGAGATGGGTAGGGTCAGGAAGGGGATGGACTAAGCATAAAGGGCCACACTGCCCTGTTTTCCCAGTCCTAGAACAAGAAAGCTTACGTAAGAGGTAATGCTTTCAGAATCCATCAGTCATGTCTCACACTGGATAGACTCTACCTTCTGGTGTTTTTATCACTCACTGTTTCAGTTCCCTTTTAGCTCACTCAGGAACCCAGTTTCCTAGGGAATTTTTATGGCTGTACCTTGGACTACAGCAAAGCATGACTTTGGGCAGTTGTGTAGCCAGATAGAAACAACAGGGCTTGAAGAAGGCAGTGGGTTGTATCTCATCAGGGAAGAATATATTTAATGGGAATTTTAATATTTGATATATTTTCCCTTACAGTAATACAGTTTTCCCTTTTCCCTTACTGCTCTGCAACAATTAAGGCCAGACTCAGAGTTTTATCATTCCGGGAAAATAATGTATAGATATTCCCTGGATCAAAAATGCCACTCCTCAGATTTGAGTCTAAAATCAGATTTTTAAAATATTTTGTGAAATAACAGCATTAAAATTCAGACCCTGTTGAAACAAAAACTTTTCAAAAAAAGAAATTCCAAACTTTTCTTTATATATCAAGATCAAAACATGGGAGTGTGAACCTAAGTATTATAAGCCACAGTAAAGAAAGGAACGAAGATACGGTATGGGGAGACTTCATCTAACAGAAATAAAAAAAGATTTTTCTAATTGCTGTGAAGCAGAGCCAAGAGAGGGTGAAGGTTTGGCAAGAGGTCATATACAAGTGTCCTAGCTCCTCTCTTAGTACCAAAGTCCCTGTGATGGTGAGTAGAAAGATACCAAACAGGAACAATTCAAGGGCATTGGGGCTAATGGACTGTGTCCATAGAACCAGTCTGTGAGACTACATTCCTTAGCAAAGACCGATGTTCTGTTTGGTCTTGGTGTCTGAAGAGAATAGCAATCGCTGAGAGAAAGGCCTTGAACTATCTCACAGAATCCTGCATGCCGCAGCAAAATGTGGAGGAAGCAGGCAAATGCTCCGGGCTTCCCCTTGGGGCACTGAGGTACCGGACCTGCCGCCCAAGGAAGTCGATGGTACAGGGGTTAGTGCACAAAAAGGCAATGATGAAGTTCATGGCCAGTTACGTGTGAATTTCAGTACAAGTGCATAGCACCAGTTCCGACAAGGACAGCCACCACTAGCAGGCGTCCGCCTGTCCCTGCCAGTAAGGACAAAATAGGGCATCTCAGAAAATGCTGAAGACCAGAGAATGGCATGAGGAAGAGATTACCCTCCCCAAATGCTTTAAAAATGCATTTGCTTCCACTTATATCCAGAGGTCAGTTTGGACAGAAAGAAAGGGAGTAGAAACTTTGAAACTGAGAACTAATCCTGATAAGAAATTAAAACTAAGAGAATAATATACCTTTGATTGGCAAGCGCAATTATTTTTTCTGCTATCATCAGTAGGAATGGGGTTTCCAAGATAAGATGAGATCAGTTTCCGGATATAAAGAAACTACATTTTGTTGCAGATTTGAATTGTGCTGTGTGCTTTTTACCAGCTCCCCCGACCCCAACCCCCAACAACCACTGCACCACACGTTCCTATGTGTTAGCAGTGATCCCAGGCAGAATTCTCCAGGGATAGCCTGGTCCCTTAGCCTCATGCAAATGCCTCTGATCTCCCTGAGTCCCAGTCTAGAGCACCATGGCTACTCTTTTCTCTGAGAAAATGATCCTGTTGCTTTGTGCAGAATACAAATCTCCGGGAATAAATAAACACATATAATGATGCTTTGTTGATTCGGGTCATCTCACCCTTTCTCCTATAGAGGGGAGGACAAGCGAATTAGACACTTGTTTTGACTCTTCCTCAAACATGGATAGTGTATATGAAAAGGAGACACAAAGCAGGTTTACACAAATCTCTTTTTTCTATTCTGTTAGTCTTATATATAGTTCTATAAAAAACACATAAAAATGACAGAAATAATAATTTTTAACTTCTAATTGATTCTAATAATCACATAAAGTAGAAAACTTGACACAATCAGGAATTATAGTTGGTCATTAATTAAAAAGTCAGTTAAAACACCTACTTACGAAAGTTATACATACCTTTCCCTTTTAAATTAAAATATGCATTTATTCACCATTATACAAATTATACAAATGAATGCACTTTTGCTCACCAATCTTTTGATTTAAAGCCAATAGGTCAAATGATTAAACACATGCTGTTATTATTCATAAAATACTTCACTGTGTATTATTTATAATTTATAATTTTTATTTAATCCACTTATTTAATGTGGATTGAGCTCTTGAAAATACTTGTGAAACAATTTCGGTGTAAAATCATTCTAGAGTAAGATGATTCTCCACTCTATTTTTTACACTAACTATCCACAGGTAATTCATTGGTAATTTTTAATTACTCATCTCTATCTGATTTTGAATAAGTTTTCCACTTAATTTTCATAGAAGCAACTTTTAAAATGTTTTCATTCATAGTTTATTGATTTATATAACATGTGTTTAGTTTACACATTTAATGTTATAAGTACAACTGGCATAAATTGATTTGGAAATAAACACAACTGGTTATGGGATTGGTCAACATATATCTCAATTGGTAGGTGCTTGCCAGAATAAAGTCTGCCAAGAGTGAATATTCAGTAAGCCATGGGCAACAGTGTGCTGGAATGGAAAATACTGGTTAGTACGGAAAGTTGATGAATTGGTCATAAAGTAATAGAGTTTATTACAAAACCATTCCCAGCAAATTCATATTGCGTTACATAGCAATATTTTACAAAGTTCACCAGAAGCATCCTTTATCAATGAAGTCAATCAGTTTTCATGTGCTGCTTTGTAGTGCTCAGTAAGGCACTCTCTAATATGATTTGTTATTTTTGTCTTCATACAGGTTGAGCATCCCTTATCTGAAAATCCAAAATCCAAAACTAACTGAGCACTGACATGACTTCTCAAGTGGAAAATTGCACACATAAGTATTTAATACAAACTTTGTTTCATGAACCACATTATTTAAATAATGTGTAAAACTACAATAGATCAGGCTATGTATATAATAAAGGGTGTATAAATTTCATAATAAATATGAAATAAATTTCATAAATGAATAACGTAAATAACAAATGAATTTAATGCTAAGAGGGGTCTCATCCTCAAGATATCTTATTATATATATGCAAATATTCCAAAATCTGAAGAAATCTGAAATCTGAAACACTTCTGTTCCTAAGCATTTTGAATAAGAGATATTCAGCCTGCAATCTATTTATTTCCTACCTGGTCCTCTAGCTTTGAGATATTGAGTAAGTTCTGGGTTTTTAATGTACATAGGAAGCTCCTACCTTGGCATTTTAGTTAGTTCTATTCTGCTTTTCTGCAATTATTCCTTATTTCTTGCCATTGTTTTGCCTACTTTTTATCAATTCCCAAGATCAGTTCTATACCATGTTTTAAATAAGCAATTTTTCAAATTGTTTACCAATCAATAAAGCCGGGACAGGGACACTGTGATGGTTAATTTTATGTGTCAACTTGACTGGGCCATGCCATGCCCAGATATTTTGTTAAACGTTTTGTCTGAGTGAGAGTTTCAAGAAAAGATGACCATTTGGATCCGACTAAGTAAAGCAGATTTCCCATCCTAGGATGGGCTGGCCTCATCTAATCCACTGGAGGCTTGAATAGAACAACAGGTCTCCGGTAAGAAAGTTTGCTAGCTCAACCTGTTTTCAAGCTGGGGCATCAGTCTTCTCCTGCACTCAGACTGGAACTTATATGATTGTTTCTCCCATTTTTTAGGGCTTCAGACTTGGACTGGAGCTACACCCCCAGCTCTCCTGGGTCTCCAGCTTGCAGAAGAAAGATTGCAGGACTTCTCAGCCTCCATAAATGCATAAGCTAATTCCTTGTAATAAATTTCTCTCTCTCTCTCTTTCTCTCTCTCTCTCCTCTACACACACACACACACACACACACGTATCCTCCTATTGGCTCTGTTTCTCTCAAGATCTTGACTAATACAAGCACCTTTCAATCAGATTGGAGGCTGCCTAATGCTGGAAGTGGGCCATCCATCTCTACTGCGCTAAATTTCAACCTTTTAGTTGCCTGATCATGGAGAGGTCTAGGTGGCCTAGGTAGCAGAAACACAGTCAAAGGCTTAGAACAGCAGCTATTTGTCCTCATGTATCTTAATATTTTAGCAAGTACAACTCTATTTGTGTGTGACAGCAAACTACAGAATTCTCTTATAATTCTAAGGCATTTTTAGCGTGTGTGTGTTTGTGTACACAAATGCATATGCACACTAACATAACTCCGAGAAATGATTTCCACTGACAAGTCATAAAGAGTTGCAAAAAACCAATATGACTAATTTAGTACATAATACTAATTCTTTTTAGACTTTTCATCACAGGCGGTCAAATATTAATAATTTTACCATAAAAGTGGAGGTAATCGGAAAATATTCTCACTTCTGACGGAATACTTTCAAGTTGAAATGTTGTTATGTTTCAATTAATAGCCTGGATCTCGTTAAGTCATTAACACATTCCAAATTCAGGGACACAAATTTGAAGTAAAGCAAGCGGGAAGGAGGAGGGATCTTTAAGCTTTAAAATATGTCCCTGCTTTAAGCTGAAGTTAAAGCTGACCATATAGAAGGCGTAAAGTACTTTTTAGTGTGAAATGACGTTTGTGGTTATGTTTCTATTTGATGAGAAATGTTGTTTGTGACAATCATCCATCCTTACTGTGAAATTTTATTTTTATTAAAAATGTGGGTATTACTCAAGTATTCATAGGTAAACTCATATGCTATCATGAATTTGTTTCAAAAGAATTCAGTGGACTGGTGGAGCAGGAAGTATGGATAAAATGAGATTGGCTGTGTTTGATAATTATTAAAGCTGGTGATGGGTAAATGGGGGTTCATTATATTATTCTATTTTTATGTATGTTTGAAGTTTTCCACAGTACAAAGTTTTTTTCTCTCCATTTTCTATTTTTCTACTTTCACCATAATTATACTTGTGTCTCTACTTCATATTTTAAAATGTAAAATAAAAGATCATTAACATGGTCTGTATCCAATGAAAATTAAAATAAATCATAAAATAATGAGCCCTTGTTCATAGCCATTCCATTATTTGTCTTTTAATCATGATAGTGTTCTTTATGGAAATTGGAGAAATTACTTTGGGTTCATCATTACAGAGTTAATAAAGTTTAGAGAATTTCTGTTTGTTAATTCATTTAACAAATACTGAGAACCTCCTTTGTACCAGAAACAGTGTGGGAGGGTTAGCTGCACTGAGGGAAAATATATTGTTTTCATTCCCCTCCAACAGACAATTATCAAATCTATGCTGCATTTTAGCTATTTTCTTGTTTATCAGCTCAAGGCATGTAGCATCCCTTATGAAAATATTGCTGAGTTTTGCTTTCTGCTAAGAAACTTACTACTTTTAGAAATAACATGTTTTCATATTCTGAGTATTTTTTAATTTATTGATTTCTATAAATAGTCCATCATCAAAGTGGGATAGATCAATAAGATAAATTAACTATCTTTTGGAACTGGCCTGGTATCTAACATATGAAGAAGGTAAAAATACTAATTATAGAATGGTACAGTGAAAAAGAATATAACCTTGTGAGAGGCTAATGTCAGGTCTGAAATTTTATTTTACTCTACTTACAAACTATTAAGTCAGCCTGTTATGATTTCATATGAAGTCGTAGACCCTTGGATCAGAAACACAGGAGTTTATTAAGCATAACACAGCAAGCAGTGTGAGGTTCTTCCTGCTCGAGTCGCACCAGCATGACTCAATGTGTTCAGAAGTTTGGGACACACAGTGGGTTTGCATCGCAGCTAAGGAACACTGAACTTGGAGAATCCACTTCTTTTATAGCAAACAATAAGCAAGCCCATTCTTTTTTCAATCTGGGGGAATATGCTTACCTCATCGCTCAGAAGAGATTAAAAATATTCAGTGTATCCCAGACAATCTGGGATATCCTAGATATCCCAGACATCTAGGAACTGGGCTAGAGGACATCTATAGTCACTCCCATCTCTGATGTGCTAAGCAGTAAGCTGTGTTCTGCAGCTGTGTTTTTCTGTTGCCCATTAGACATGAATTAGACATGAGAATCCCTAAGTCAATCATTCAATAACAGTTGTTGTTGCTTTTTTTTTTTTTTGAGATAGGATCTTGCTCTGTAGTCTAGGCTGAAGTTCAGTGGCATGATCATAGCTCACTGCAGCCTTGCACTCCTAGCCTCAAACAATCCTCTCACCTCAGCCTCTCAAAATGCTGGGGTTACAGGTGTGAGCCACTGTGCCTGACCTGACCTCAGTCACAGTTTTTAAACAGATAGAAAAAGATATAAAAAAGATATAATTTTTCACTAATAAGTTTCTCCTTCTTTTTCACTAATAAGTTTCCCCATTCTTTTATGCTAAATACTTAAGATAAAATAAGTAAAATTCAGTGATTTCACAGCTATTTTGGTTTTAACCTTCAATGATGTTGGGGCCACTGCTTCTCTGGGGTTTGACGCTCCTAGGACTTACATAAACTAATGCTGCTATGGTGGGAGTGAGGATGAGGAGAAAGGAAGATGTTCACCCTGGTCTGCTCAGGTTCTGGGCTGTACTCTTGTTTTACACATAATTTCTGTCGTGTACATACAGGCCATTTGCAGAACTTTCTTGGATTTGTGGTAAGTCATAAAGAAAAAAAGGAGTACATCAGTTAACAAAGTATTACCTCCACCACACCAAGCTAATCAAACATGGCTTGATGACTAAAAGCATCTATGTGTACGATAAAAGTAAGAGTCTAACTCTTGTCAAGTTAAAAGCCACTTGTCTTCAGATTTTTCTCCCCCCTATATGAAGCCTAGCATGGAGTATATGTACAATTGCACATATGTTTCTTGGCAATGTAAAATCTAGAAAGAGTAAGCTACTAAACGTTACTCACTATGACCAGGAGAGGGCACCTAGCACAAATGAATAAAATAATTCAGTCAACACCAGGTTTTATTTAAAGATTCCTTTTGGACTCTACCATTTGCATTTTACAAACCAATTTATTTTATGTGTCCACTTTAAACTGGTTTTGATCTAAGGATAACTTTGATTACACCTTCTTCCTGATGATGGTCTCCTACAATATGTTATCCCAGGTGGCTGAGATACTGATTTTTCTACACAGGATGCAAGAACAACAAGTCCACAAAAATAGGAAACAATTATAGAGGAAAAAAATTATTTTTATAGATAATTTTCAAAAATTAATGCTCTAGAGGAATTAAAATGTGTTGAAGCAATCTTTCAGAAGAGGAGAAACTCGTATATGTATTGAAATCTTGTATGGAAAGACTTCTTGTTCTTTTACTTTCCTCCATTTCTTATGCATGTACGTGGTTTGGTCTAGATTGCAAGCCATGTTCAAAAAATTACCTTTGAACACTCTCAAACATGGAAAGAATATTATTCTGTCATAAAACAAAATGGAACACTGTATTTCCCAGAAAAAAAAAAAAAAAAAGAAACTTGAATTCTATGTATTTCCTTTCTGGCCTAGCAGACATAAACAACAATACATGGGCCAACCATGTTCTTCAGGCATATAATTTTCTTTCTTCCTACAGTGGACATGCCCTGGGAAAATACAAATAACTTCTAATTTCAAATCCTTTCAACACAAACAGAAAGTAGGCCACCTTGAGCAGAGCACAAAATAATCTTTTCCAAGAGGACTTGAATGAGTACCTCATTCTCCAAGGGAAAAATACATACCAGGAGTTTTTACTGCTTTATTTTGTTTCATTTTTAAATACTTTTTATAGCCATGAAAAAAAA
Organism: Colobus angolensis palliatus; assembly: GCF_000951035.1. NCBI lineage: Eukaryota > Metazoa > Chordata > Mammalia > Primates > Cercopithecidae > Colobus > Colobus angolensis. The sequence goes on along the minus strand of NW_012119821.1, from coordinate 9,438,396 downwards.
AAAACATATTGATGAATTGATTTTTCCAAAACAAAATCAGCATGTCTTTTAAATTTATCATGAAAGTGGCTTCCCAGCTCCAGTATTTTTGAGAGTGGTTAAGGGACTTGCTTGGAGGGTGTTGCCCAATGTTTTCAGTTCAGGGGTAATAGTTCCACTCATGAAGCATTGATCTTACACTCTAAAGTCACCTAAAAATACCAAACTGTTTCTGTCCTACTAGAACAGATTATAGGGATAAAGAATCCCTGCAATTCAACAGACTATGGTTTAATTTACATGATAGTAACTATAATCAGCTTTAGTCCAGGAACCTAACTACTTCCCATTCAAAGAAAGTACATTTTGCTTTTGGCTGACAATTCACTTTTAATTCATTAATAATAATCATCAATATCTTTATTGAATGACTGCTATGTGCCATTATCCTCTTAACTATCTTCCAAGATAGGTTTTGTTACTCCTGTTTTACAGAAAATTGAGGCGGTTCAGAGAAGTTAATGAACTATCCCTCAGTATAGAGTAATTAGTGACAAAAGCAGAATTGGCATGTCTGGCTCCTAAACCTATGTGGCCTCCACTAAACCTCACTACTTAATTGCATACATTATTTTACCAAATTGAGATGCAAATCCCACTTTCTTTTAATAGCCACGGTAACTGCTTTCCCACTTTTCTATTTTTCAATATGGAAGAGAAAGGAGTTATGAAGCAAATTAATTTTTAGTTCCCCTAATAAGAAAGTACTATGAATTCTTATATAGAACACACTTAAATTACTAGGCTGAGTACACAGTATAATATATATTTTCAGAGATCTTGTTATTAATAAAATATTGTCATTTTTTTTCTATTTACTCACATATTTTGTTTTAAACCCAGGTGTAAATCCTGTTGTTAGATACAACACTTAATGATCTAATAATAAAGTTCTTGAGACAGCAATATATAGTTATCTGTGATAAAATATAGATTTTAGCAAGTTTAAGTAGATTCTAATATTCTGTCCATGTGCAACTCAGAGTCTCACACAAGTTTTAAAACTGCTTTCATAAAGACTTTAGAAAATCTAGGACTTTTTTTTAAAGATTAGACACCTAAAATCTCAGAAGCACATACAATTTTTCCAAATAGTTGCCAGCATTCTGAGAGTCATCAGTGTCAAAACAACAGGCAGAATTTTTCATGTGGTTACTGACAGACTGACTCATTCTTCGACAGGAGTGTTCAAGAGCAGTTGAATCTTGGGGAAAATATACAGAAGATGAATAGATAGACGGTAAAATTCTGGGGGCTCCAAGCCCTGCCTCTGGCTCCTTCCTTCTCCCCTGGTTTGTAGTAGTGACTCCCCAGCGTGACCTCTATGTCTGTAAGAGTGTGTGTAAGGGCTGCTGTGTGGTCGGAGTGCCAGTGTGCCCAAGTAGATGCAGGGGTAGGCATTCCCTGTACGTCTCCCTGCCCTCCTGTGACCTGGATGAAGTCCTGGTCTTCCAGCCAGGGCCTGGTCCAAAGGCTGCTTAGCTGGTGACAATAGTGGGATCTTGCATTCCCTTTTACCGGTCAGCCTATTTGTCCTTTTCCAGTGAACTACCCTAATGCTGTGAGAGAGAGAATCTATCACATTTTATCCTGCCGCACCCTCCCCTAGCACTGCTCTCTACACTGGGGTTGCCTTACAAGTGGGAGCAAGAGAGAGAGCTGGCTGTGGGGAGATGGGGTCCAGGTCACCTGAGTGGCAGAGTTCTCCTTGTCTTCTCATTCTACTTCCATCCCAGCTTGCTCAGCCCTGAGGCCTCTGACCTCTGAAGCCTCCAGTCTTCGCCCTTTCTAACAGTCAGCATGGTAGAGTTGTTCCAGCCCCTGCTTTTGCTCTTACTGGCTGTATGACACTGGAAATCAGTTCACCTCTGAGGCTCTTTTCTCATTTATAAACAGAGGAATAGTAGTTCCTACCTTCTTGGGTTGGTGAGTATATGAGGTACTGAATGTATATCACTTGCCATAGTTCTTGGCAAAAATAAGTTCTCAATCAATATTTAGTTTTACCTCCTATCATTTCCCATTTAATTTTTTTTAATGCCTACTTTTGTTTTCCCAGCGATCAGCCATGCATGGTCTTCACATGGTCATGGATTCTTGCATAGCATTGGCTGCAGCAGTCACATGAAACCTGCAGGAAGCATTCATGAGTGGTTTATAAACAGACTTGATAATTCTGATTTTTAGGAAAATTGGCCTCAGAAAGCAGCCGACTTTTTATTGACTCAAGAACACCCTGAGACTTCTAAAATAAAATAAATAGCAATATATTTACTAATAAAAAATATTTTTAGGCTAGGCCTGGTGGCTCATGCCTGTAATCCTAGCACTTCAGGAAGCCAAGGCAGGAGAACTGCTTGAGCCCAGGAGTTCAAGACCAGCCTGAGCAACATAGTGAAACCTCATCTCTACAGAAAAAAATAAATAAATAAATAAAAAATTAGCAGAGCGTGGTGGTGTGCACCTGTGGTCCTAGGTACTTTGGAGTCTGAGATGGGAGGATCGCTTCATCCCAGGAGGTTGAGGCTGCAGTGATCCGTGATCATGCCCCTGCACTCCAGGCTAGGTGACAGAGCAAGATCCTGTCTTTAAAAATAAAAACAGGCCAAGTGCAGTGGCTCACACCTGTAATCCCAGCACTTTGGGAGGCCGAGAGGGGTGGATCACCTGAGGTCAGGAGTTTGAGACCAGCCTGGCCAACATGGTGAAACCCTGTCTTTACTAAAAGTACAAAAAATTAGCTGAGTGTGTTGGCGGGTGCCTGCAATCTCAGCTACTCGGGAGGTTGAGGCAGGAGAATTGCGTGAATCCCGGAGACGGAAGTTGCAGTGAGTCAAGATCACACCATTACACTCCAGCAGTTGGGCAACATGCCGAAACTCTGTCTCAAAAATAAATAAATAAATAAATTTAAACAACTATTTTAAAGCTTATTATTTTTGAACCAAAAAAATGAAAAGCAGTTAAAAGAATATTATTTTTAACTTTCCTTTACATACACAAAAGCGTTTTTTTTTTTGGTTGATCATCAACTGAATTACATTTAAAAAAAACTGTTGCGAATATAATTAAGTATAGCAATCCATGCCTGTATTACCCACATGGGATACCAACTCATTGAAGCAGCAATGTTGCAGGTGTGAGTAGCCCTACACCCCATCAGATTGAGGGCAGCATGAGACTTGGTAAAAACATCAGTTTCTCTTGGTGGTCTTCCTGCCTCTACATGATGTGCAGACTTCAGTGTCTCTCAATGACAAGCTGTAATAAAAAATAAAACAAATCCCAACTACGAGGTAGCAGCTTGAAAGGCACTTAGGAATGACTGGACCTGTGGGGCATATGGCTAATAGAACAGGTAAGATGTTATCTGTGAGAACCTTCTAAAGAAAGCAATCTTGAATACTTGTTAAAATTGTGGGTTTTGTCATCTGGATGGGAAAACAAAAAGAGATTCTCATCTCATTCTTTACACAAAAAAGAATGCCATACTTTCAAATACAACAGTGGAAACCAGAAACATACAAACATTTCTGGAAACCAGGAAAAAAATTATGGGAGAATATTTTTGCACTCTTAAAATAGGAAAGGCTTTCTTAAGCCTGTCAGAAAAGTAAAAGATCATTAAAAAATAAAAAATAAAAAATAAAGTCACTCACATAAAAGTTAAGTAAACTTTACTTTCTGCCTGGAATAAAAGTACTATAACCAAGTGAGAGCAATATTTCAACATACAAGACAATAATAAAAAGCTTATTCCATTATACAATTAACTACCATAAATCAAATGGAAAGGGCTGGCAATCCAGGAGACAAATGATATCAACGCTTAACAGGAATAAAAATACCAATTACATTTACAGTTAAAAAGTGCTCAAAATAACCCATAATAAAAATGAAAATTAAAGCTATAATGAAACATCTCTTTCTATTTTTCTAGTTGATGAAGATCAAAACATCTGACAGAACCCTAAACTGAGGAGGATATAGAAAATTGGTGCTTTCATATGCTGTTGATGGGTGTGCAAATAATTCTTTTGGAGGGCAATTTGGCAGTGACTAGCAAATGAAAATTGCACATATCTTTTTATAAAAAAATCTCTTTCTAGGAATGTATCATACTTAGATGAGTAGGAACTCAAAGCTACATATACAAGTGATACGGCTCGGATGAGGGGAGGAACACCAAGGTTCTAGGTCCTCATGCCGGTTTAGATAAAAGGACATGGGCCGGGCGCGGTGGCTCAAGCCTGTAATCCCAGCACTTTGGGAGGCCGAGACGGGTGGATCACGAGGTCAGGAGATCGAGACCATCCTGGTTTACACGGTGAAACCCCGTCTCTACTAAAAAATACAATACAAAAACTTGGCGGGCGAGGTGGCGGACGCCTGTAGTCCCAGCTACTCGGGAGGCTGAGGCCGGAGAATGGCGGGAACCCGGGAGGCGGAGCTTGCAGTGAAGCCGAGATTGCGCCACTGCACTCCAGCCCGGGCGACAGAGCGAGACTCTGTCTCAAAAAAAAAAAAAAAAAAAAAGGACATGGCCACACGTGGAGTGGTTTAAGGAGCAGAGCGCTTAATAGACAAGACAGAAAAGAGAAAGCAGAAGATAGAAGCTCCTCCCTACAGAGACAGAGGGAGCGGGGCTCCAAAGCCAAAGAGGAGACCCCAAGTAGGGCAGAAACCAGCCAGGTGATTCAACAAGCCATAGGGACAGATTTTGTGATTGATTTTTGGCTACATTAGCTCAGCAGCCACAAGAAAGAAGATTCTTTGAAGGCTAAAAATTCCCTGGCGCTCTCACCACATTGAGTGGGTAATTTAAAGCCCTGAATTTCTCATTTCTTTTTAAAATCTCTCCAGCGCAGTTTGCAGCAGCCAGTTTACCCTTATTCATCATATCCTCCTGCTGTGCCACGACCATTATCACTCAGTCCATCAAAGCCTGGTTTTCTAGAGGCAGTCATTACAGGTGATACACCACCAGCTGCCAAAAATTACTGTTTTACTGTTTCACCACCTGCTGCCCAAAATTACAATTATCCCCTTATTTAAAGATAAGTAGGGTGCAGAGGCTCACGCCTATAATCTCAGCACTTTGGGAGGCCAAGGTGGGTGGATCACCTGAGGTCAGGAGTTTGAGACTAGCCTGACCAACATGGAGAAACTTCGTCTCTACTAAAAATACAAAATTAGCCAGGCATGGTGGCACATGCCTGTAATCCCAGCTACTCAGGAGGCTGAGGCGGGAGAATTGTTTGAACCCAGGAGGCAGAGGTTGCAGTGAGCCGAGATCATGCCATTGCACGCCAGCCTGGGCAACAAGAGCGAAACTCCATCTCAAAATAAATAAATAAATAAAAAGGTAAGTACTTCCTCGCTTGCATCAATCACAAGTAGGTTAAATACCTAACCTGTTGTCTCAAACATTGTTATCAATCAAGATTCAGTTACAGATAACAAAAAAACACTCTATTTTAAGCAGAAATAATTTAAATTGAAAAATTACATTCTTATAAAATTGTTGAAAGAGATGGAGTATTGGAGTCTAGCCTGCTCTCCAGAAATAATTGCAGGAAGATTCTGTAACACTAGCTTACCAACGGAGCTGCTACCTCAGCCACATTTTCAGTGGAAGTTGGGAATCTGGAAGCTGCCCCTGGAACTATGGCTCCAGTAACACATACTTTAGCTGGAATCCAGGGATCTGGAAGGTGCAACTGTCAGCTCCAGAGATGTCCTGCACCTCCTAGACCCTGCAGTACACCCTAGACCCATAAAGCTATTGAATGCACCCTGGAATGTCCTCTGCAGCTGAAAATCTCAATTCCCGCACAATTGTGCTTGTCAGCAAAATTAGCAAAAACTGAAAAAGAAGAAACTCCGTCTTACTTCAGTTTCAAATTTTGTACATCTCGTTTGATTTCAGGACCTAATTATCGAACCCTGGCTTCAGGGCACTCTGAGAGGTGTCGATTTTAGCTGTCCTACCTCTGCAGTTTAGGAAGGCATGCGAGGGGGGACACAGGACCCACAAAGTCTCAAATCAAAATGCTAATATTTTGTTTAAGCTAATTTTAAACTCAAAATTTAGCTTATTAACATTTTGTAAATACGAAGCATGCAAGAACCATGTTTATTACAAATCCAAGCTTGTTAGAATTTGTCTATGCACTTGGGCACATCTTAACTAACACTTTGGAGACGAACCAACTTATTCACAAACGATTTTTAAAAGTTAACTTTTGTACTTAGGGTGTCCCATTTGCAATGTATTTGCTTGCATTTAGGTTCTGAATTTCTACAGATTAGTTCTATCCATTTCCATCTTGGAAAGAATAACAAGGACATTCAGTTTCAACTCAAAGAAAGAAGAATGTCAAAGCCTAGGTCTGGGCATTGTGGCTCAGAACTGTGCCTGCTGTGGTGCTTGGTTGAGCAGTGATCCTGTGGCCCTCTGCTCCCTAAATTTATCTCAGTTCCTCATAGCTTTGTGGTCGTTTCCAGTACATATGTGTTCTCAAATAACTGACAACTCCCACCCACTTCCTAACCTGACTTGAATGCGGCCTTTGCATTTATATATTCTAAAGAGTATAATTTAATAGATGGTTTATCACCATGGTATTTTAAAAAGCATGAAGATAAAAGGAAAAAAGAAACAAACAGGCCTGGTATAGTGGCTCACACCTGTAGTCGCAGCACTTAGGGAGGCTGAGGCAGGCAGATCATCTGAGGTCAGAAGTTCAAGACCAGCCTGGTCAACATGTTAAAACCCTGTCTCTACTAAAAAAAATGCAAAAATCAGTCGGGCATGGTGGTGGGAGCCTGTAATCTCAACTACTTGGGAGGCTGAGGCAGGAGAATCGCTTGAACTCTGAAGGTAGAGGTTGCAGTGAGCCAAGATTGCACCACTGTACTCCAGCCTGGGTGACAGTGAGAACTTGTCCCCAAAAAAACAAAAAAAACAAAAAAAAAAAAAAGGAAAGAAAAAAGAAACAAACCATTGGTTAGGAGAAAGGAGGAACAAATAGTACAGGTTAATGAAATTTAATGTTTAATTTGAAGAAAACATACAACCTGTGTTTCTTAGATCTGCCAAGTGAATCCACCTACAAATCTCTTCTTACAGCATATAGTCTTGAACTAACCCACCAACTTTCCAACAGACTAGTGTCTCCACCCAGCTACTCATTCCAGAGTTATAGTTATTGAGTCAAATGCCTTGGCCATTCTAAGAAAATTCCACAAGTAACAATTACTGTACTTGGCAGAAAGCCTGGTAATACCCAGCTAGAACTTTATATTTTTGTTGAATTAAAAATACATTTCTAAAATATTTTTCAGATTTATTGCTACTTAGGAAATTGTATTATCCAAATATAAAGCGAACAAAGAGCTAAAAGAAGTAATTTAGGATAACAGATAATAACATTCCAAATCATTATACTAGATAATTGTATTCTACAGATAATTAAGTTCCTGCCCCCAAATGGCCTATTCCTCTACAGTCAATAAAAGCATTTGGAATCTTTACTAAGTCTCTTGGTGGGGAAAATGCCTGAAAACAGACAGCATATTGTTAATATAAGCCACATGACTTAACATTCTTTGCTGGATAGTTTTCTTATTCCTCATCTCTTTACAAACTCAACTCAGTCCTCTAAAATGATCCAATCACTGGCACCCCTTCTCTCTCATCTTCCTTCCAGAAGTGTCCTTTTACTGAGACCACTTCTTTCCCAATAGCTCTGGCTGCCCACAGCGACTTTCCTTGCTATATGCAGCCCTCTGTCAAGTTTATTCTCCTCCTATGCTTTGATTTTTTTTCTCATACAAACCATCTCATCACCCCACATTGTTCATGGAAGATGAAATCCAGCCAGTAAGATTTTTTTTCTCCTGGAAGAAAACAAAGGGGCAAGAGAGACTATAAATGTTTGCAAATTAATACTCCTTCCTCTGTCACCTTTTCCCCCCATTAGTTCTTCATGCAGCTCTACCAAGAAGAAAATGTCCTATGTGTTCAGACACCACACTCCCTCCTCTCAGCACTCTAATATGATTTTTCTCTTCTTCACCTAGGCTAGGCAGGCTTACCAACAGGTACCCTGGAAAGCCACCACACCTATGTTAGTCCAAGTTTCCACTAGAACATAGGAAAGGCAATATAGTCATCCCTTGGTACCTACGGGGGACTCATTCCAGGACCTCTCACAGATAACAAAATCAGTGGATACCAAGGTCTCTGATATAAAATGGCATAGTATTGGCACATAACCTGTGCATATCCCCCATATACTTTAGATCATTTTTAGATTCTTTATAAAATCTAATACAATATAAATGCTACCTAAATAAGAAAAAAAGTCTGTATGTTCAGTACAGACACATTTTTTTTTTCTAAACATTTTCCTCCATCAGTGGTTGTTTAATCCATGTATGCAGCACCCATAATCAGGGAGGGCTGACTGTATATCAGCATTGGGATTTTACTCCCCACTCACCGAGGGTCCTTATTTTTGTAATATGAGGATAAAGATAACTTCACAGAGTTCTTTCTATTATCTGGGCAGTTGACTGCTAGATGAGCTGCACCAACAAAACTAAAGCAACATGACACAGGTCAAACCACCAAAGTTTTAGGAAATCCAAAGTGGCCTAGGAAAAGTTTTTCTCCCATCCTGCGTACTATAAAATGTAGAGAACTGAAGAGCTGAAAATTCATACTGAAATTAAATAAAAGCACACACAGTCCCTAATAAAGCCCCTGGCAAGATGGGCTCCTCAGGGTCAGAAGCCTCACTGGAGAGCATCCCACTTCAAGAGCCTGAATCAGCCTTGCTGCATCCATTCCTCCTCTCATCTTCCCCAGTTCTAGGGTTCAGGCTCCATTCATTTGTAATGCACCGGCAGGGCAGTTACACTCATCCCTTGGTCCACCCCGGTGCTGTTCAGCCTTACCACAAAAAATCAGGGAGATTCTTAAGGGGCTGTAATAAAGTTGAACCAGCCGAATGTTTTGTTTCAACTGTAAGACAGTTTAAGAATTCTTCATGACCAATCCTTTCCTCAGGATCTTCATCCCGACGATTCTGAGCCTAAGTCATACTCTATTGCCCCCTAGAGGATGACTCCTTTTTGTCGTTCACTGTAGGAATTTTAAGTAGAACTTCTTCTACCCACTCAGTTATGACCTTGACATATGAATTCCGGTATGTCTCCATCCTACCATACATTCCTTCTAGAGAACTGAGGAGGTCCACCATGAAAGGAAAGTATTTCGTGGTTTTGAGTTCACTAGACCTAAAGGGGATATTTTTCTGTTTCCGAGGATTTATCCCAATGCAGTTTTAAGTCATTCACTACCCACATCAAAAATTCCATTTTTTTGGGTTCCTGGTGAGGCACCTCCTATGAATTTCTCAGATTCATACTAGCAAGCAACCTCTGTCAGTAAATCCTAAAACCATTTGACTTGAAGTTTCCCAGTGAGGAGATATGGGGCTCTCGGAAGGGGAGTAGAGACATTAAACTTAAAATAGTATGTTTACCAAGATCCTCTTTCCTCACATTACCGCCTAAGCTCTGCTTCCTGTCAGATCAAACATGGCATTAGATTCTCATAGGAGCATGAACCCTATTGTGAACTGTGCATGTGACGGATTTAGGTTGCATGCTCTTTATAATAATCTAATGCCTGATGGTCTGTCACTGTCTCCCATCACCCTCAGATGGGACTGTATAGTTGCAGGAAAACAACTGATTTTACATTTTGGTGAATTATATAATTATTTCATTATATATTACAATGTAATAATAATAGAAGTAAAGTACACAACAAATTTAATGTACTTGACTGATCCTGAAACCATTCCCCCACCCTAACCCTAGTCCATGGAAAAACTGCCTTCCATGAAACTGGTCCCTGGTGCCAAAAATGTTGGGAACTGCTGCAATAAACAATAGACAATCATCCTTATAGTAATTAAGCAATTAGAAACTTCACTCAGTCTCCAAGAAAAATACCAAAATAGAGAGTACATACTTAAGCATGTCTTTATTCAAAATGTCTTTAGACATAATCCTCAGTATCAATCTCTAGCTAATGTGAAATAAACATTGCATTTTTAAAACAGATCACTATTCTTTTACAAAGTGTTATGGCCTAGTCTCTCAGAAATTAACATGGGGGCCATTATGAAAAACATATTTTTAAAAAAAGATGATTATGATTGTGTCATATACTATAGCAATATTTTATTTTGTAGTTACTTAGTATTATTAGGAAAATATGTTATTTACTTCCAGAAATATCAACTTGATAATATCCATTAATAATAAGGAAATTATTGAATTGTATCAGTTTTGTTCTCACTAATCACTTGTTTATATAACTGGTTATTAGTACAGGGTTATAGCATAACACAAATGTGTTAATAAAACAGTAACTTCTGTTTCTGTTTTTTGTTGCTGTTCCTATAGCTAGTCATAGGTTTTTTTTTTTTTTTTCTTTTTCTAAAAACCTTTAATGGAGACACTTAGGATAAAAAGTCTATTTGATTGTGTGCATGAGTGTTAACATAAACAAAGTGTGCTGTAGTAATTTGTGGATTTCCTTTGTGGTTTGCTTGAAAGATTACTAACTGCTCATTAGCACTTCACATATGAAAATATCACCATTTGGACTGCAGCTGGAACTGCTTTTAGCTGGCGCCCTGTTATCTCTCAAACGGAGTCACAGCATTTTGAAGAACCCTATCTCAATGCTCACGCATGTATTCTGCCACATAAACCTTAGAATCTAGTGTTAGATCATCTTAAAATATTTCCTCTCATCTCATTCACAATTTGCCACGCAGTCATTGTGGAAATACCTAAACACCATTCTCAACACAGGATACTTCATAAAAAAACCAGAGTCCTAACAAGATGTAAAAAAGACTGCTTAGTTACGTTAATTATTCAATTTACAAATGAAAATTTTCAATGGGATAGCCCTAAATCTATTTACTGTACCACAAAACTGTTTTGTTTACAATGAAGTTACCTTAACCCCTTTAAAATTAAGAAATGTAGATTTTTGGTGCATGTAAATGTGAGGGCCGACTAAAGCCAGATTGGTGTGGTCAAGCATTGGGCAAGATTCCCCATTAACTTCTGCCAAGACTGTCATTTTAATGAGATTAAGGTTTCAATTGCTTCAGCCCAAGACCTCTCTGGAGCACACGCTCTGCTATTCTGGTTAAATTATGCCTATGTCTCTCCAAAATGAGTAAATACTTAAGTTCCCATGCTGAGAGAGCTGAAGTGAATTTTCATTTGGCACACAAATTCTGAGAGTGTAATGCATGTTTGTTGAAACCATGCTGAGCTGGAACAAAGTGTCTTTATGATTACTACTTATTAACATGTATTAAGAACAGTTATTGTACTTGGTCTGCACAGAATACATAAAGGAAGTCATCATTCCTACAGATGGAAATATACAGCTTGGATGAACACGTTACTGATGAAATTTATATCCTTACAGAAATTACAATTTAGTTGAGAAGAGAGACATTGAATACATAATTACAGGTGAGGGTAGATTTACAAAGAAGTGCAGTATGCTATGTACGGGTGAAGAGAAGGGGCTGACTTTGTCTCCAGGAAGCAATGACATTTAAACTGAGGCTTGAAGAGTGAGATGAAGTTGGCTAGCAAAAGAGCAGAGGAAAAAGTAGTTCACAAAAAGGGAATAGCAAAGGAAAGGCCCCGAGGCTCTCGAAGAACATGACAGTTTGGTCTGGAATGTGCAGTTAGCAGTAGTGTAAAGGAGGTGAGGCTGTGTAGGGAGATGAAGATGCTGGTGGTATTCAACCTGCAGAAGTAGTCAAGAGTGGGGAGCATTAGATGATAGTACAGATTGTTTACTTTACTTAAAGGTAGTGAGATTCCCTAAATTGTTTTGATGACAGAAGTGGCACGGTCAGATTTGTGTTTATGAAAAGATCATCCTGGGTGCAATATGGAGTATTTGAGGGGTGGGTGGACATGAGTGGATGTGGGGATATTGGTTAGGAGGTTATTGTCTAACGGAGCGATGGCTGGTGACTTGCACAGGGGCGTTTGAAATGGAGATAAGGAGGAGCAGAAATGTCCAAGAAATATAAAGGAGGTGCAATGAGCCATATTTGAAAATGGATTGGATGTTGGGGTAAAAGACAGAGTGACCTGAGCAAATGAGTCTCAGGTTTCTGAAATAGTCAGCTGGGGTTATGGTTACTAAAATAAAGAACAACAAAGAAAAAATCTTGGTGCAGGCAATCAGTTTGGACATGTAATGTTGCATATTAAGAGTTTTAAAATACACACACACAGAGCTATATGTTTGTATGAATGCACTATAATATTTTATTTAAAATTATATGCCTTTCATCTATTATTAAATGAATAATGTTTTCATATATACAAATATTTCTGTCTTCTATGAAGCAGCTCTGTTACTGATTCTATGACAGGTTAACTTTATTTAAAAAACAAATAAAATATGCTTTTTTTTTGCTTTTAGTCACCATAATTGATGCAAAAGTATTAATCTTTTAGATTAAATAGCAACTGAATATTTTGGAAGTATCTAGTTATTTCTAATATTGTGAGATGTAAAAGAAGTTATTCATGTTCTATTCAATGGGCATTTTTGTGGTCAAAATTATTTTCCCCAATAAATTGATCTACTCACAGATAGAAAAAAATGTATATCACATATAATTCTGAAACAAAGCTATAGCTGAATGTAGCTATATGAGGGAGCCCAGGTGATAACAGCAGAAGAACCACTCAGCTAGCCTATAGGATTGTGAAATAATGTGTTTTAGGCACTAAATTTTGAGATGTTACATAGCAGCAGTTAACTATTATGGCCCTGTTTTTTTAATTGTCTTTTTTCCAAAAGTTTTTATACAGAATCATTCCTTGTGTCTCTTAATCTTGTTCTCTTATTTATGTCCTTCAGCTCTCTTTTGAGGTCTTGTATTATTCTCCTCCTTAAATTTTGATGAGAGAAAGTTTTTAAGAGGATATAAAGTCAATATATAAAATAAATTGTCTTTCTATAAACTAGAAACAAACAACAATAAGCTTTAATTTAAGCATTTTCCTCTATGATAATTTTTAAAAAAATAAAATACTTAGAAAAAATTAACAAAAGACATGCAAGCTTTCTAGACTAAATACTTTAAGATATTGCCAAGAGAAGTTAAAGAAAATCTGAATAAAAGGAGCAATATACCATGTTCATGGATTGGAATATTAATATTGTTAAAATGTAAATTGTCTCCAAATTTACCTATAGATTTAAGGTAGCCTGAGTCAGAATTCCAGCAGTCTTTTAAATGGAAATTGACAGGCTATTATTAAAATGTATATAGAAATGCAAAGGATCTAAAACAGAATACTTTTAGAAAAAAGCATGAAGTTGGAAGATTTTCACTACCTGATTTCAAGACTTACTAGAAAGCTACAATAAACAAGACAATATGGTATTGGTATAGGAATAGGTAAATGGATCAGTGAAACAAAATAGAAAGTTCTGTTTCACTGATTTGTTATATCAATATTTGTTATAGACCCACACATGTGAAGTAAATTGATTTTTGACAAAGATATTAAGGAACACCTTAGACAAATACTAAACCTTTCAAAAAATAGTTCTGAATCAACTGGATATTCATGTGGAAACAGATAAACCTCAACTCCTACCTCATACAATATACAAAGTATTTTGAAATGGATCACAGACCTAAACATAAAGCTAAAATTAGAAAACTTCTAGAGAAAAATATGGAAGAAAATCTTGTGGCCTTGGGCTAAAAAAAGATTTCTTAGGTTACAAAGAACACTAATAGTGAAAGAGAGCAAATTGATACTGCATGTATCAAAATTACAAACTCTATTCTGCAAAAGACATCATTAAGAAAATGAAAAGTCCACAGACTGAGAGAAAATATTTGTAATGCATTTATCTTATATAAGTCTGATATCCTGAATGTATAAAAAACTTTTACATCTCAATAAGAATACAAAAAATATTTAAAATTGTGCAAAAATTTGAACAGATATTCCATAAATTTGTGAAAATGAAAAAAAATTGCTTAAAATCTTTAGTCATTAAAGAAATTCAAATTAAAATGACAATGAAATACCATTTCACACTCAATGGCTAAAGTGGAAAACATTGTAATACCTGAGGTTGATAAGGATGTGAAACAACTAGAACTTTATATGTGGCTGGTGTGAATGTAAAAATAATACAATTAACTATAAAAAGATTTGACAGTTTTGTGTAAAATTAAACACGTACCTACTCTAAAGATGCAGCAATTCTATCTCCATTTACAAAAAGGAAATGAAAATATACATCCATAGGATAATATGTAGATGAATATTCATCGCAGCTTTATTCATACAGGCCCCAATCAGGGGGGAAATTCTCCCCCCCGCAAAATGAACAAATATGATATGTTAATAGCATGAAATACTACTCATCAAGATTGAGCAGCAACATGGACAACTCTTACAGACATTATGCTGAGCAAAAGAATAGACACAACAGAAGAGCTACTGTAAAATTCCTACTAACTTGAAGTTTTAGGGCAAATAAAACATCCAGGTGAAAAAAATCAGAACTGTGGTTACCTGGGGCAAGGGTAGAGTGGGCTCTAGAAGACTTTGTAAAATTATGGAAAGATTCTGTATCTTGCTTGTGGTACTGGCTACAAGGGCATATACATTTTAAAAAATTCATGAAACTGCACACTTGAAGGCTGTACGTTTTATTTTGTATAAATCATATCTCAATAATTTCTTACTGATTTTTTTTTTTTAAAAAAACCTGCCTGTCTCAAAGTAGCAAAATAGTCACTTTAAGAAGTAAAGAATGTTCCTTTTTCCTTGTTTATAGAAAATGCCTTTTTGCATAATTGTATACAATTGTCTTTGTCAACTTTTAAATTCTAATGTCCAAGTACCAAGTAGTAATTACTACCATTTATTCATCGCCTAATATAAGCTAGATGCTCTGACATGCACTTACAAACATTTAATTCTCACAACAACCCTAAGATAGATTTTATTATCTTTATTTTTGGTGCTGAAACCCAAGTCTCATGATAGTTAAGTAATTCATCCAAGTACTTATTGTTAGTAAATAGTAGAGGTGAGAGACTGTCTGTCTCCATTGTCAACGTTCTTTCTACTACTTGCCACCTTCCCAGCTAACTTGTATGTCACACGTATCCCACAGCCATTTACCCATAGGCACTAGGATGACAGTTACTGCTAGTCTAATTATTTAATTGGCCTGGTCACAATCTCCTTGTAATGTAAACTTTAATGAGTCACTCAGCTTATTTTTTTCAGTAATTAAACAAAGAAAAAAAAATGAAAGAAACAACTACTTACCTTCTTTCTGCTTCACATAAGAGTTAAATATGGTGCTTATAACAGGCTAGTCCCGTGTTCAAGATCCAGCTCTGCTAAGTTTTAACTGAGCATAATGCTTTATCTCTCTAAGCTTTATAGATATGTTCCTTATCTATAAAATGAAAATATTAATAACCACCTGATAGGGTTATGGTGAACATAGAAGTGAGGTAATACATTCAAGCATGTTGTATAGTTCCAGGAGCATAGTAAATGGTAATAAACAGAAATGATTATTGGTAATGAGAGGACAGGTATTGTCCTGTTAGAGAGGGAGATGAAATTGGGGGAGTTTTTATAATTACTTGTTTTTGCTTATTCTTTAAATTATTTCTTTCTTTGACTAGGCTTCTATTTAGCAAATTGGAAAAGACCCTGTGTATTCAACTCAATGATTCAGGCATTGGAGACTCCTTAACCACAGATCATTTAAAGCTATATAAATTCATTTTGATGTTTTCACTTAATATTTTCTTTTAATCAATGCATTTATTATTTTTCAATATGCCATTGTACTATAGGCTCTTATGTTAACCATTTCAAAAACTTATGTAGACCATTGAGAATAAAGTATAAAAGATATCTCACTGGCAGACAAGCCTGTCTTATTCACAAAAGCAGCCTAGAATAGTGGTTCAAGGGTCCAGTGCCATTATGTGACCTATGGGAGACACAGTTCCCACAGACTTCATGACACAGGGCTTAAGTTTTTTTCTCTGTGCCTTCTGAAAGAGATAACTGTGATCCATAAAACAGTTGAAATATTAGAAAATAAATAAAAGCCAGAGAAACCCATGTTTACTGCAATATAGTTATAGGACTAATCATAACTAACTGAGCCTGTTTAAAAGACTCGCAGCTTCAAGAGCCATTATATAAAAAAATTTCAGGCCGGGTGCAGTTGCTCAAGCCTGTAATCCCAGCCAGCACTTTGGGAGACTGAGGCATGCTGATCATTTGAGGTCAGGAGTTCAAGACCAGCCTGGCCAACATGGCGAAACCCTGTCTTTACTAAAATTAAAAATAAAAAAATTAGCCGGGCGTGGTGTTGCGCACCTGTAATCCCGGCTACTGGGGAGACTGAGGCAGGAGAATCACTTGAACCTGGGAGGCGGAGGTTGCAGTAAGCTGAGATTGCACCACTGCACTCCAGCCTGGGAGACAAGAGTGAAACTCTGCCTCAAAAAATTAAAAAAAATTCATTGTTTGATTAAGGTGCTATATAATCAAGACTAGCATTCTAATCATAACAGAAAGAAAAAAAACCGATTCTCAAAGTTGACTTCAAGCATAATTGTGAAATAAGTTTTCACTTCCACAGCCTCATCAACATTTTCCTTCCATTCTGCCTTCACTCCAAACACACATAACACCATCAAATATTCTGAGATCTATCATTTTATAGGAGAGAGGGACAAAAAAAATAAATCTCAGATAATTCCCATTAGGATGTTAGTCATTCGTCATCTTGTTTTCCCTAGGCCTTAAGAGAAGGCAATGCACATTGAGTTAAGTTAAAACAGAGGAATGACTGTCTAATAGCAAGATTGCAATTGCTACATGCGATAGGCAGAAGAATGTAAGTCAGGAACCTCCTGACTTACACCCCACTATTTTGGAGGATTATGCCCAGGTTATTTTAAATGACTTTTAGGGTATTGGGACAGTGAAACTGAATCCAGCAAGGGCTTAGGAGCAGAAAATAAGCCCAGAGGTAGAACTAGGAGCACACCTCATTCTATCAATTAATAACAAAAATGACCCTATACACCCCACAGCATGAAGAATGTTGCCATTTTGCCATTGGACTGTCCATCAGAACCAATTAAATCATGTGGACTTTACTTGTAAGCAATTTTGCCAATTAGCTGAACCCTTATTTTTACTGTTAGTAAAATTAAATTACTCTGAACTCTGATTCCCTGTACTTCAAAGACCCATTCTCCTATCATATCACCTGTTCTCATTTTCCCATTCTGTTTCAGTAACTAACATTCTTTACTTCATCCCATATGAACATGCATTAAGGACACCAGAATGAAATACTTTTCTATTCCTTAGAGTTAAATTCTGCTTTTCCATTCCTTAGGTGGCTCAAAGGAATGGGTAACCAAGCCAGATATATTTAAAAGTTATTATTTCTGGAATTCTTCTACTCAGTTTGTTTATACATTTTTTTTTTTTTTTTTTAGTTCGGTCTTGACACACAGACAAGTGTGTACCCAACCGTCTACTTTTTATATTTGGGTGAATACCTGGAAGTGGTATGTGGCAGAAGGCAAGGATGAGTAGTAGAAGGGAACACAAGCACACTGTTAACTTTAAGGCTGACTTACTTCTCTCCTCCATTTCACTCCAAGTAAAAAGATTTCTAGTTCTGTATTTCACTCTGTTACATTTCTTAATTACTTTTTGAGTATCCTCAATGTCCTAATTCAACACTCAGAGTGTATTCTCCTTTGCGTTAGATGGTATTCTGTTTTCTCAATCATTTCCCCCTTACACATCTCCAACTTTCCACTTTTTAAATTTTATTCTCTATGCTCTTTTGTTTTCAAACCACATGGAACCAAAGCACATACAACTATTAGTCTTTACCAAAAAACAAGATTCATATGAGCTTCTTGAGCCCTAAACAAAAGAATTTACACTTGAACCTGATTGCTTTGACTGTGGCATTACTGTTCTGGCTTTTGCAGTTCAGAAGCCCTGCTTTATGGGTTTGACTTTCTGTTTTCCATTTATATGAAATGTCCCACAAAAATAAATGCATTTAACAAATACCAGGAACATGGCATTACAACAACGTTCACTTCTTGACCAATGGGCCAGACATTGCAGTTTAAAGATTTGATATTGATGGACAAGAAACTCAAAAAAAGAATTAGCAACATTCCTTCTTTTCTCTTACGGCACATACTGCAGAATTGTTCACAAGAAGAAAATCTCATGGTCAGAAGTGCAATCAGCTGTGAATCTTATCAAAGCAAAAAAGCTGTTTGTATCTTGATGTAACTGTGGTTTATTATTATTATTCTTATCATCATTATCATCACCGTTTTGAGTGGAAAGGAACTATGGTTTCTCCAATTTTTTGAATAATAGTTTTGCTATTGAACAGGGAACACAGTGTGTGGCTAGTTTATCTCCCGCAGGGCTTGCAAATACTGTGTTGTCCCCAAATGTGGTAGCCACATGTTTGTTTTTCAGCTGGCAGAGTCCTAAGCCAGAGAGATTTTAGAGGAAATGAAGGAGAGTGAAAATCAACTAAACTTTTCATTAGCATGTGTGACAAAGGGCAGTGTGTTTTTCTCTTTTGGTAGTGTGTACATGTTTTAAATAATAAATATTGCACATCATTAGTGCTCTAGTCAGTTATTTATACTCTGATAAGAATTTTAAAGTCTGTTGGAACAAATTTGAAAAAGAATCAACTTCGTTCAGCTCTAAATTTTGAGTGCTCATGTGTGCAAGTCACTATTATGGTATACTACACTTCAGAACATATATATGTTCAAGAAATGTTTATAAAACAAATAAATATATATTGAATTTCACTAATGGAAAATATGTAGAATGAGAAAATTGCAGTCTGCAGATTCTAACATCCAATGTTTTAGAGCCCAACTAAAAAATTATTCGATTAAATATTAATAATCATAATGAACACATTATAATTAATGAATTGAAAGTAACTGGAATAACCTGAATTTTCACAAAAATCAGATATTTTAAAACTAGGAAACATATTTTAGAAAGAATTTGGTTAATCTTTGAATCTTAAATATAACAAAAGCCAGAGAAAGTAAATAAACTGTCCAAAGATACACAGCCTGTTTTTTTTTTTTTTTTTTAATTAGAGCACTAGGATTGGAAACAAGGGCATTTTATCTGGGATCCAATGTAAACTTTCTACCCTCCCATTAGGGGTGCTGCTTTGGTCTGCCATTCTGACACTATGTCTGGCATAGCAGAGGTCTTCCCTCAGGAACCTGTGGTCAAGTAATAGCAGTTTCATGCTTCTCTCGTCTGGGGAATAAGCTGTTCATGGGCACATGCATAGCCTTTTTCAGATGAGGGATAATTACACTCTTTCGCTTCCTGCTTCTCCTGTAATTTGGCCTGTCCATCGAAATTATAATCTATACACCTGTTTCTTCTTTTTCACTCCATCTTTGTTAGTGGGTTTGGAAGAGTTGAGTAGTTTAATTTTAAGCACTGCAGCAAGTCTGTAAAATGACAGCTAGGGACGTCTCTGACCCTTATAGGGCGAGTGAGACGTCACTGTTGACTTGCCATCAGTGGGAATTGCACTTGAATGTTCACCTTCAAGTGCAAATTATCATGTACGTAATAGATTTGCAAACCCATTGGCAAGCTGCCATGTGATATTTCCCTGTGACCAAGGATGCTGTGCAGTCATGGGTGGGGGAAATCTAACTTGACCCAAATTGAACCAAACCCATCACCCTGAACTGAGAATCATGTGAACCAATTAGCTGACAGAAGCAGCCACACCCTGTTCAGTGTCAGTCAGGGTTCTTAGGTGGAAAACAACAGAAATTGACTCTGACAATGTTTAGTCACAAAGGAATGTATGGGGGGATGGGGAGGAAGAAAGAAAGAAGGAAATGCTGAAGAACCAGGTCTCAGAATGTACTCACCTAAAGTAGCTTGAGGGGCAGGGTGGGGTGGGGATCCGTGTAGCAAGACATAATGGGCACTTTTTTGTTTCTTTGTTTGTGTTTTAGATGGAGTCTCACTCTGTTGCCCAAGTTGGAGTGCAGTGGCGGATCTCCGCTCACTGTAACCTCTGCCTCCCAAGCTCAAGCAATTCTCTCGCCTCAGCCTCCAGAGTAGCTGGGATTACAGACGTGCACCACCACGCCTGGCTAATTTTTTGTTTGTTTGTATTTTTAGTAGAGACGGAGTTTTGCCATGTTGGCCAGCCTGTTCTCGATCTCCTGACCTCCAATGATAATGATCCGCCCACCTTGGCCTCCCAAAGTGCTAGGATTACAGGCATGAGCCACTGTGCCGGGCGTGGGCACTTTTCTTTAGTAGTTTGAGGAGCAACATTTTTGACAGTGTCCTTTTGCTCGAGATTCAGTTCCAGATAAAATTAAACCATCTAGAGAGATGCCTTGATTAGCCAAACTTGGATCTCATGACCTCTTCTTGAAGTGGGTAAGTCTCATAAATGCTCAGTCCTTCCACTCTGCAACTGAGTGGGATGGGCGGGAAGCCCCTCAAAGGAAAATCCAGTTGTTCTCACTAGAAAGAAAAGGGAAACGGATGTGAGGCAGTCAAATCAGCAGAGTTCCACCACATCACCAAAATGCGGTGATTAAATATGGACAGAGACTAACAGAGGTATATGAATATTGAAGTATGTCTGGACAACAGCCCAATGATGAGACCAATAAAATGGTAACCAAAATCTGGTTTTGAGTAGTAGTGTTAAATCAGACCATTTAGTAACCATGTTTTTGTTGCAAGGTTTCTAGCACTGCCCAAACCCTGAGTGGTATATGAATAACTGGTCCATTATGTATCTCTCTCCAGTCAGCATAATTTATCCTCCACCTATATTCTCTTCTGACCACTCCTACTTCCTTCTCTTTACCAAAATCTGAACTCTAAGGCTGTTTCTTCAGCAACTCCTTTGTTTAGATTGGAAGATAAATCAAACAGCAAGCGATGTTTTACTGACTTTCAGTATTTCACAGAGATGATTTAATTTTTTTAAAACCAAAGTCAAACCTCTTTATAAATAAGATGAAGGAGAAAGATGTCTTATAAAATGCATATGTGAAGATGCCTTCTGAGTGCTTTCTCGTGCAGACTTGTTCTAGTCTTTAATGAATCTTCCTTATAGACACTGTGGAGATGAAAGATTGTTCTCCACTTCCACTCAAAGTACAAATCAGGCCGGTATTTTGAAAAAGAGACAGGTTTATTCATTGCTGCAGCGTTAGCTGGCTTTGTTCCCTGTAAAATTTCACTTTTGGTTATTAAAATATTCACTGTAGGAAATAAATTTGTAACCCATTTCTCATATTACCTACACACAGAAAAACAAAATTTGATATCCTGGGGTTTATTTGCTGAGGGCGCTTCCCATAAAAGCGAGTGAGTGTGCGTTGGGAAATGTGTCTGGTTAACTCTTCTATGGATAAACTTTAGTCACAATCCTCCCCCGCCCCCCTCTCGCCCCCAGCACCCTCCCAACCTCCCGACTTCCCGCCTCTCAAGGGCTGGTGACCTAATAGCATTTTTCTTCGTGCATATTTTGGCGTCGCCCCATGGCCTGGCTGCCTTCGCCTGTCTGAGTTTTTTGAAATTCCTGCATGTTCGCCCCAGATTAAGCCAGTGTGTCTCAGGATGTGTGTTCCGTTTTGTTCTTTCCCCTTAACGCTCCCTGTGCAACGTGTCTGGGGGGAGGAGGGCAGGGAGGGGAGAAAGGGAGGGGCAGAGGCGAGGAGCTGTCCGCCTTGCACGTTTCCAATCGCATTACGTGAACAAATAGCTGAGGGGCGGCCGGGCCAGAACGGCTTGTGTAACTTTGCAAACGTGCCAGAAAGTTTAAAATCACTCCTCCTTCCTTCACTCCAGACACTGCCCGCTCTCCGGGACTGCCGCGCCGCTCCCCGTTGCCTTCCAGGACTGAGAAAGGGGAAAGGGAAGGGTGCCACGTCCGAGAGCAGCCGCCTTGACTGAGGAAAGGTCTGAATCCCACCCTTGGCATTGCTTGGTGGAGACTGAGATACCCGTGCTCCGCTCGGCTCCTTGCTTGAAGATTTCTCCCTCCCTCACGTGATTTGAGCCCTGTTTTTATTTTCTCTGAGCCACGTCCTCCTCGAGCTGGGTCAATCTGGCAAAAGGAGTGATGCGCTTCGCCTGGACCGTGCTCCTGCTCGGGCCTTTGCAGCTCTGCGCGGTCGTGCGCTGCGCCCCGCCCGCCGCCGGCCAACAGCAGCCCCCGCGCGAGCCGCCGGCGGCTCCGGGAGCCTGGCGCCAGCAGATCCAATGGGAGAACAACGGGCAGGTGTTCAGCTTGCTGAGCCTGGGCTCACAGTACCAGCCTCAGCGCCGCCGGGACCCGGGCGCCGCCGTCCCGGGTGCCGCCAGCGCCTCCGCCCAGCAGCCCCGGACTCCGATCCTGCTGATCCGCGACAACCGCACCGCCGCGGCGCGGGCGCGGACGGCCGGCTCATCTGGAGTCACCGCCGGCCGCCCCAGGCCCACCGCCCGCCACTGGTTCCAAGCTGGCTACTCGACATCTGGAGCCCACGAAGCTGGCGCCCCGCGCGCGGAGAACCAGACCGCGCCGGGAGATGTCCCTGCGCTCAGCAACCTGCAGCTGCCCAGCCGCGTGGACGGCATGGTGGGCGACGACCCGTACAACCCCTACAAGTACTCTGACGACAACCCTTATTACAACTACTACGATACTTATGAAAGGCCCAGACCTGGGGGCAGGTACCGGCCCGGATACGGCACTGGCTACTTCCAGTACGGTAAGTACCCCCAAGTCCGCTGGAACCACCCGTGCACCTGGTCCCCAGCTATGCGGCTTCTCGACGTGGCTGCCTGGGCGCGGCGGGCCCCGGTCCTCGCAGATCCGATCCCTCCCCCAACGCGCCTGCAGTGGCAGCCCTGGAATCTAGTGCAAACCGCGCGTCTGGCCCCTCCTGCTTCCTTTTCACATTGCTTTGCAGCCCCGGGAGTCCCCAGTTCTCTTGCTGCCCTCCGCTCTACTCTGCAGTCCCGGTGGGCGAAGGGTGAGGAGTAAGGGACCTAGAGGGGTAGGGAGTTGGAGCGGGGGGCGCCGGGTTGTTTCACTGCTGCGCCCGTCGCCTGCTGACGTTTAGGTCTCCCAGACCTGGTGGCCGACCCCTACTACATCCAGGCGTCCACGTACGTGCAGAAGATGTCCATGTACAACCTGAGATGCGCCGCGGAGGAAAACTGCCTGGCCAGGTACGGGCTGAGATGTCTGAGGCCCCGCTCCCCGGTCTTCCTTCAGGGGGCGCTCTGGTGCCTGGTTCTGACCGCTACTGTTCCGCGCAGACAAGTGTTAGGAAGTGGGACAAGAGCTGAGAAGTGGGACGTGACCTCCTGGGCATGCTGACCTGGACGGAGAGTTAATATTTTGAAGATTTCTGTGGGTTCTGTCTCAAACTGCAGCACGAATCAGAGAGGTGGCGCAAACCCTTATCCTGGAGACTGAAGTCTCATGCTCTTTTTCCAAGATACTTAAACTTGGGAGTCGATTGTTTCCAATCACTTTTCATGAAACAACTATACAGTAATTCAAAAAATGTATTGTAATGAAGGGTGTGTTAATACCCCCTTAAAAGATTGGGGGCAAATTTGCCATCGTAGCCTCATTGGCAAAGACTAAGCTTTCCTCTTTTGTTTGAGACCACGATGAACTTGGTTGTTTCGGTATTACTTCAGCCAGAGTAAGACCATGAGCAAGAACTTTGTTCTTCCACTATTCTAAAAATAAAATAGTAACTCTGAGATTGGGGTTCTCTGAGTTTACTGCTGGGAAACAGCAGAGGGAGCAAAATATGTTTTAATAAAAATGTAATCAAAAATGTAAAGTATAAAATAAGGTCATCAATACCATCTGAACACATAGCCACACTAAATATATTAGTAGGAACACAGTAATGTTTATTTGTACATTTCTTCTACTTTGACCCTTTACAATTGTCAGGCTAAAGGAAGTGAAGACATCCACGCTCATTTTCATTCCTGAGTCTCGCATCACTCACACCACTGAACTCCCTATGTTTTTACAGTACTGCCATTGTTTTGGGGTAGTGAAGTTACAAAATTATTAATTTAAATCTGGGTACGCTCTTTTAGAGTTATTTCCTCAGTTTGCAACTTATTAACTATTTTTAAAAGGTTTGCTAAATTTGAAGTTCGTAATAAATATCTGTGAATTATTTTTTATTGGGGGATTATTTCCACTTCAGTTTCACTCGTTCATATGATCCAACTTGAATTGATTCTAGACATAAAGTTTACTCCTGGGGTTTAGATTTTTAATGCTTATTTATTATGTTTTTACTGTTAAAATCTGTGGATTTCCATAGTTGTTATTCATTCACTTATTCACCAAATATTCATTGAGCTCTGACTGCTCCAAGACTGTTCTAGGAGCTTTTCAGCAGTGAACAAAATGAACAAAAGGCCCTGGCCTCTTGGAACTGATAGTCTGGTTGGGGAAGGAGGATTGTCACTACTATATAATGGAGGTTTTATCTGTAGTTTTGTCTTTCGTTAATATTCTATGAATATAATAATTTTTCTTTTTTCAAAATCACAGTACGGCATACAGGGCAGATGTCAGAGACTATGATCACAGGGTGCTGCTCAGATTTCCCCAGAGAGTGAAAAACCAAGGCACGTCGGATTTCTTACCCAGCCGACCACGATATTCCTGGGAATGGCACAGTTGTCACCAGTAAGTCAATGGGCCTCCTGGGTACTTTTGAGTTGCTTTTCATTTTGCGGGTGATTTCTGACATCACAAATGCAAGTCTTATTTCTTACCTAAAGGGAGAAAAATGCTATTATTTATATTTGGAATTTTTCCCTATGTAATTTGACATAACCCATCTACTACACCATTCTGTTATCTTTGGAAATGGAAAATCTGAAGCCCAGCTTATTAAAGCTGTTGACAGGATACAGCAATTGACTTCGATAAAATTTACTCCAATGCATTACAGATAGAATTTCTTTAAAAGTCCATTACAGCCGAGATCATCTACAGTTAGTTAGCATTAAATAGCATTTCATAAAGACCACACGTTTTTTATCACAAGGATTCAGAAACCATTCTCAAAGAAAGATGTAGATGATACAGCCCCTGAGCTCAGAAGGACCTTCTTCCATCCTTCAAAAGACCTGTATCAAACCCAAGGTGGTTGCCTGTTCTATCCTAAATTTAAGGAGTTTTACATAAGGTAATTCTATCTCATTTGCCTTAGTAACTTGCCTGGGAGTTAATTGTCAGGAAATCCTGATGTGTGGCCTTAAACTTACTTCCTGAAATCCAAGCCAGTCCTCTTTGTTTTTCCTTCTGTGGGAAGATGAACAGCTCAGCACCTTCTGTTTAATGAAATGACAAAAGTAGATATAAGTCACCCACTTTCCTGATAAAATAGGAATACTTTATTTCTAAATAAAAGTGTATACTATTTAAATAATAATGGTGGATAAAACATGCCATGATTTCTCCTTTGCGTTTCACTAATGATTTTAAATACGTGAGAACTCAATTTTTTAAAAAATCTCATAGAAACGTTGAAAAAGTAATGTGCTGCTATTTGGCATGAAACATCAGCAGTGGCAGCCAAGGGGAACACACTAGAGAACACATGGCAAGTTTCACTTCAGAACAGATCATTGATTGTCCATTTCTCTGTAATATTCAAAGACAAAATGGGGTGCAATAAGAAAGCAAAATAATGGACTAAGTCTTTTGTCCTAGTAGCAAAGTTAAACCTTGCAATTCTGATAGATTTATGTCCTGCGGCGGGGGGGGGGGGGGGGGAGGGAGTGTAAAAAAACCCAGCATGAATCTCTCTTTTAGAAGATAAATTTGGTCTGAATTTTAATGTGAAAACAAATTTCTGAAGCCGTGGGGGAAGTCATTTAATAACTTCATCGCTTTCTCTGTCTGCATGTAACTGACCACCCACCATCTTTTTGTTTTGTGGGATGTTAGACATTACCACAGTATGGATGAGTTTAGCCACTATGACCTGCTTGATGCCAGCACCCAGAGGAGAGTGGCTGAAGGCCACAAAGCAAGTTTCTGTCTTGAGGACACATCCTGTGACTATGGCTACCACAGGCGATTTGCATGTACCGCGCACACACAGGTATGCCGGCGCCCTGACATCTGGCACCCTGACACCTCAGGCCTCAGACAGAAACCGGTCATCTGCCACGAGTTAGCATTAAATGGCATTGCATAAAGAACACACACTTTTACCAAAAGGATACAGAGACCTTTCTCAAAGAAAACTGAAGATGATATACCCCATGAGGCTAGTATTTTCTTTCCTCACCTCTCTTTTGTAAAGCATTCAATTTGAGGTCCGCCTTGTCAAGGTGGAAAATAATTGGGAAAAGGAAAATGACGGCTTGATGATCCAAATTGCTTTTGAAGTATTCCCAGTTATGCATGTAGCCCCTGTTCATGATCACCGGTCAGTGTGGGTCCTTGTTATGTTCCACAATGAAGAACAGAAAATTACTCTCTGAGACAGTCTGAATAGTCGACAACATATGCACCCATTCTGTATTCCTTAACCGGCTTAGTCAATAACTGTAAAAAAAAAAAAAAAAAAAAGATATCTCTGTTTTTTCACCTGTGAAACCATTCCTTCCTTCTGTTTTATGCTGGAAATAGAATAGTGATTGGGGTTAGCAAATAGAGGAGAAATA
Organism: Colobus angolensis palliatus; assembly: GCF_000951035.1. Taxonomy (NCBI): domain Eukaryota; kingdom Metazoa; phylum Chordata; class Mammalia; order Primates; family Cercopithecidae; genus Colobus; species Colobus angolensis. The sequence continues at coordinate 9,411,414 of NW_012119821.1, read as the reverse complement.
TGTTTCTTTAAAAGCACTTTAAAAAGTTGTCTCTTTTAATAATGCAAATTAGAGCAGAAGGACACCATTTCTTTCTCCACACGTATATATTTAAATCTACAGTATAATTGATGTCAGATGTTGTTGGGATGGATTTTTTTAAAGAAGTGCTGAACTAAGCAGTTTGTGTGTTTTATCATAGGAAAATGCGTGTCAGTTAAAAGCTATGTCAGTATTTCCATATGAAACCCTAATTTGTAAAAGGACATTATAATTTGACTCCCGCCCAGATCTTGGCACAGTGTAGTGAATGTACATAACTCAGGGTACAAAGGGATCAGCAGTTGGCATCTTGGGAAGCAAATTCCAGGGCTGTGGCAGGAAGCTGTTTGGTGACCTAAATGTTACCATTGCTTTTTTTCTCTGAGCTTAGAGCATCATAGCAATTGGAGGGGGAAAGGTTAACTTCTACATGCCTCGGGACAGTGTTTATTTAAGAAAGAAGAAATGTAACTTATCCACACATTATTCATGTGTGTGTATAGAGATTCCCTTTTCAGTGATCTGCAAGTCCTGTGCAAGGGACCTAAAGTTTTTTCGCCCCATTTATAAAAAGAGGCACTCTGGACAGCTCACTCTGAAATATTTGAGGCTGGGATTGTAGACATTATAGCACTTCCCGTTCCCCCCTTCTTTGGGGTAACCCCATTTCATTTTATATGCTAGCTTTCTTGTTAATCATCTTCCATAGATGTTCTTTTTAACCATTATTCACCAAATCTTGCATTGAGTGATTTATGTATTTGATTTTTTTTTCATTAGACCAATTTCTCTTTCACATGGCTTCATTTAAAGGAAAAAATAATCTCTCAATCACCCAATGATGACTTAGATTAGTTTTACTGTGATGCTGCTTAAATGTATTCAAGCATAAAACTAGGTATAACTTCTTTAGATTTATACTTGTATATATTAATAACTCCTGCATTCTGAGACAAAAATTTACATCTTAAATATATACAAAACTCAAACAGCTGCATTCACCCTATTAATTTCATGTAACAAATAGCATGTGTTGCTAAAACTCAAATTGATGATTTAGAGAGCCTCAGCTAACATTCTACATTTAATCTGTTTTTATATTTTGACTTTGCCTACATGAAATGCCTGTTTGCCTTAGTAACTCTAGTTTTTGTTTGCCTATGCAAATAAGCAAAGCTTATATTTAAATTCTGCCAGCTGATGAATTCTAGAGGGCCAATTTCAGCATTTTTAAAGGTCTTTTGTCTATTTGAAGGCAAGATAAGCATTGAAGCATTATTTAAACCCATCTTAAATGAATATCTAATCCAACGAACCCTTTACAATGTCATGAACTTTGTGGTAGTAGTAGAAGTAATAGCTAACACTTATTGAGTATGTATTATATGCTAGAATCAGAATTGTATGCTAGAATCAGACCAAAAATTCTTCATTTTGTATTTACTACTCAACATACTGTTAAGTGATGTATAGATCAAGGTAGGAATCTAGACGATAACAATAGAATATGAGTCTCACTGCTGCAACACTGATCCTTCTGAGTTTGACCTGTCTGTGCTATTGTGTGCTGTATGACAGCACAATTCTCCCCTGCTCTTCCCAAAACAAGCTATAGCTAAACTAGCATTGGCAGAGCACGCTAAGGTGATTTTACTCTCTCTTGGGTGACCAAAGTGATCTTAAACAGCAAAGCAATATTGGTTGCTAGAATTGAGTGACAGAATTGAGTTAAAGTGATTCTAGCATGTACTTTTAAATTTAAATTACTATTAGAATGAAAATACAAGTTAAAACATTTTGTGAAGAACTAATGGAATCAAGAATATACCTACAGACTCCAATCTGAGGAAACTTCTCCAGACTATAACATTCTTAAAAGCAAGGATTGTATTTGTTGTATTTTTCTCCTCCCAGCCTATAGAAGGCACTCATTTACTTATTGATGTGAATGTTTTAGCAAGTGGAGTAATGTGGCATTCATCAGTTTAGTTGTGCATTTACCCCTTCAACAAAATATGTCATGTTTCAGTGACTGTATGAGAGAGAGTACAGTGTGGTAGTTAAGAACAGGGACTCTGGACTTTGATTACCGAAACTCAAAACCAGCTTAGCCACTTACTAGCTGGAAACCCTTGGGTAAGTTATTTGATCTTAGTGTGCCTCAGTTTTCTCATCTATAAAATGGAGATAGTAATAGCAGCTCATGTAGTTGTGAAAATTGAATTTTTATATGTGTGTGTGTGTGTATATATATATATACACACACACACACATATATATATTAAAATGTTTACAATTGCTCCTGCCACATACTATTTAATAAATGTTAGTTATTCAAAGATGCAACATAGACTCCACCCTTAGGGAACTTGCAACCTCTGGTTAGCTATATTCTTACATAGCATGATTATAATGCAGAGCAAAAAGGGATAAAAACTATAAAAGCTATCCACAATAAAAAGTATCATGGCCGTTCAAAGTACAAGAAGGTAATTTCTAAAAGGGGAAATTGAGGAGGATTTCACTGAGAAGAGGACATTTGAGCTAAGTTAATTATTATGTGGCCTTTATTCCTGAACTGTTAAAATTCTAGAATTTTGGTAGAGACCTATTTTGTTCCTTCAGATTGCATTTATCTCTGGTGATATATGACACTTTTAAGAAGTGAGATGTACTACTACTTATATTAGTCCTATATCTTTTTTAGCTGGAGGTGCTATAAGGCTGAGTAATAAATACTTCTCAAGGGAGATGAAATATAAGTATAGTTTTATGTCAGAATCTTGTAAGTACTAACTTAAAATTTAATTTGCAAATAATAGCATATTATTTAGCATAGCCTAACCATATACCATCATTTAACATTTTTTTATGTTGTTTATTTTAGGGATTGAGTCCTGGCTGTTACGATACCTATGGTGCAGACATAGACTGCCAGTGGATTGATATTACAGATGTAAAACCTGGAAACTATATCCTAAAGGTAAAGACCTTTGAAAATATATCATGCATTTATATTGCAGATCAATAGGCCCTCCTTTCTGGATTCAAATGTTAAATAATCATGGTATTGGAAGCAATTATACATCCTCAAACTATTTTTAAACAGTCTAATCTAATCTAATCTAATCTAATCTAATCTGTCTTATTTTAAAGAACTTCAGGGGGAAATATGCAGTCTCCTTCCATAATATCTCCGGAGTTTAACCACTTAACTTAAAAATCCTTTCCCTGCTTGATTTAGCTGAGTCCCTCATTAACAATTTCCTTATTGTAGCCCTGTGGAAAAATAAATACTGAGGAACTCTAACACAAATGCTGTTTGTATTGTCCAGGTCAGTGTAAACCCCAGCTACCTGGTTCCTGAATCTGACTATACCAATAACGTTGTGCGCTGTGACATTCGCTACACAGGACATCATGCGTATGCCTCAGGCTGCACAATTTCACCGTAAGTGTTATTTGCTTAGCTAAGTGATTGTCACGAATAATTTTTGTTCATGCTCAAACATTATACATGGAATGTATCTGTTCCTACTACTACAGCAGCTTTCTTGTAAGCAGACCAAAGGCAGAAAATGGTATGCAGTCTGATTTTTTTTTTTTTTTTTAATAATGGAAGGCAAAGGAGAATGTACTAAGGTTTTTAGTTTTCAGGAGAAGCTTACTTTTCAGAAGAAGACACAAACAGACCACAGTGTTTACCCAGAAGGCATTTGTGAAGGCCCAATATATCAAATTGCTCAATATGTAGAGTGGGTGAGCTTGTAGAAGCCCCAGTAGTTGCTTCCTGCCCCTTCCTCACAATCCCTGAAAAAATTGCTAGGATTCTTCAAAGTACATTTTGAAAACCACTGCCATAAAGTAAGCAGCTGAAGAGATCAACCCCCCTGTTCTGTACAAATCAAGATGTCATATATTTGAGTTCTAGAACCATGGATACTAGGAAAATACTCTGCAAAAGATTGAGGTATGTGGAAGTTTCTTTATAATATTCCTTCTCCTGAGACTCTTCTTTGAATGGAATCTTGAAAGATATCTGTTCACAGGGAGGTGCTTTGATTAAAATAATGAAAGAAAGTTGGGTAGGTTTGCCTGCGCGCCTGTCTGTCCTGCCCCATCTCCTTAAGCACTACCTCCCCAAGTGTTGCTGGGTGCTAGATTATAATTACATATGCCACTTGAGTTATGGCTTCCCAACAATGAGAATAGTATTTCCATTGGAATGATACTCAACACTCAACAGCTTTGCTTTGTCACTGGGGAACCACCAGTGCCACTGGATCATACAGACAGGTATAGCAGAGCTCTACTAGAAACTCATAATTAATAGAAATTTCTGCCTGACACAAAACCCAGGACTTTATACATAAAGAAGCAGAGACTGTGCTTTACAAGTGTTGTCACAACATTAGAGATAGATGAGGCCTATGATAGCAAAAGGATAGCACTGAAAAAATAGTCACATACATTCTTGTGAACATGCCCACAGCACAGAAAACCTGGCAGGTTTTATGGCCCATATTGTGTGGAGTTGGTTATAGTGTAACTAACCCCTGCCCTCCACCGCCAGAACAGCAGTATAATTTAAGCTAAAATAATTTGCACTTAAATCAACAGATTAGTTAATTTTCTTAATTTTTATAATTCCTTAATTTATTCATCCATTCTCCATTTATTTATTCATTTGCACTCTCATTTTTGTACTGTTTGTTGATGCCCTGAACCAGATATTACTGAATAATGCAAACATAAATAGGACTACTAATCTCTATACAGCCATAGCCTTATTACACTCTTTTCAGTTAATTACTTAGGAATTTCTTTGTTTAATGTCTGTCTCCTGCTCCAGTCAGTGATGGCTGGGATCTAGTCTTTGGTCCACTGTTGTATACCCGTTGTCAGGTACAGGTCTGCCACCTTGCAGCCTCTCACTCACTGCTTAATTAATTTCTTTCTCAAATAATTTGAGTAAAGGCATTTTGAGTAGGGGAAGTGAGAGAATTACACATATAACTGTAATAGAGATAACAATATGAAAAGTTTCATGAGGGGTAAAATAAAATGTGGTGGGATCAGAAGGACCTTTGTTATAAGTTTGGTAACTCCCAAGTATGTCTTACTGACTTCCCACTAGAAATAGGTCTGGAGAGGTCTGTTCCATAGAATGTCTCTTGCTTTTAATCAGTAGATTCCATTGAATTGGATATTGCCAGATATTTAGAAGAAATAAAAAGTGTTGTATTGCTCCAGCAATATGATTGTACAAGAGGGATTCCTGATGTGGTCACTCATATAGAGTTGATTTTTTTTTTCACTAGTTATTACTGACTGTAACAAACTTCAAAAGTGGTTGAAGTTGGAATGTTTATAACCAATATAGATAAGATGAAAATAGGAAAAAGTGAAATTACTCATAATTAGTGATCATAATAAAATATCATACTTATTCTGAGTGGAAATATTGGGGAAAGTATAGAATATTTGAGAAAAAACCCCACACCTTCAGGATAATAATGCTCGCTTCTTATATTTTGACTTTCACATCAGGCCTTCCTTCCTAGGAATCAGAGTTCAGAGAGAGGAGAGGTGTCTTTGGGCTGAGTTTCAGGAGTAGGATACATTTGAATTGGGTCTTGAAGTCTGAGGAATGCACTGGGGAGCATTAAGGAAAGGAAGCCCAGGGCAAGTCAGCATCACAGGCAACTTGCATGGCAGGAGGAAACTGCAGGGCATGTTTGGAAACACAAGTCTTCTAGTTTGGCTAAAGCATAAATTTCGTGGAGTTAGGAGTTGGACAAAAGGGATGGAAAAGTAAGTTGGGGCCAGATGGAAGAGAGCCCTGAAGAGCGGGCTAAAATTTATTCTGGAGGCAGTGGGAGGCTGAAGCTTTTTGAGCAGGAAGTGTAACTTGCCTAAGGCCCTCAGGTCATTCTGGTGGCTGTGTAAGCAGCAGTGAGTGTCACTCTGAAGACATATCGTTTATCAGTTCACCGATTTCTTTTCCTGCCAGATATTTAAGAGCATTCTGTTGATGTGTAAAAGCCACCCAGTAAATAGGTGTGTGCTGTTAATGTACCCTCTCTCCTTCATTTTCCTCATTGAAACAAAATGTATGGACAAGGTGACTCTGAGGCTCCTTTCAGTTATAAAATACTGTGTAAGTTTTTTTTTTTTTTTTCTCATCACAGAATTTACTGTTTGGAAATTGATAGTTTATGATTTGGCATAAGTGAATTTTTACTTCCTTACATGAAGATCTATGATCGCATTTAAATACAGTAATATTTGATGGATCTTTTGGTCCAGTTTCTGCCTGTTAATGTATTATTCTATATCCAAAGTCATGCTGGAGAAGGACTAATTCAAGATGGAGCAGAGGCCTTGACTCTGCTTCTTGGTGGATGTGCCACCCTTGTTCCATGGAATGAATTCCCCTGGTCAGGGTTGCTGGTGCCAGAAGTCCTGCTGTACTCTTGAGTGTTTCAGAAGTGGTTTCTTTGCTTCTAAATGTGAAGAGTGTAGGCATTGGGCATCTCTGCTGTTGATTTAGTCACTTTCTTCAAACCATTATTAAAATAATATACTACTGCATAATTTCACAACATGATTGCTGCTTAGATGGAGGGAAACTGTTACATAAAGTTTTTAAAAGGTTGACTTTAAATTTGTCTATTGTACTTGTTCATTATATTATAAGGTTAATAATTTGTCTTATTTTGTCTTCTTAATCTAGGTATTAGAAAGCAAGGCAAAACTCCCAATGGATAAATCAGTGCCTGGTGTTCTGAAGTGGGAAAAAAATAGATTAACTTCAGTAGGATTCATGTATTTTGAAAAAGAGAACAGAAAACAACAAAAGAAATTTTGTTTGGACTGTTTTCAATAACAAAGCACATAACTGGATTTTGAACACTTAAGTCATCATTACTTGGGAAATTTTTGATGTTTATTATTTACATCACTTTGTGAATTATCACAGTGTTTCAATTCTGTAATTACATATTTGACTCTTTCAAAGAAATCCAAATTTCTCATGTTCCTTTTGAAATTATAGTGCAAAAGGATCAGTATTATTTAAGTGAATGAGCCAAAATGACTTTGAACTGAAACTTTTCTAATGTGCTGGAACTTTAGTGAAACATAATAATAATGGGTTTATATATGTCATGGCATAGATGAATCTAGAAACAATGCTCCTACTGTTTAAATACATATGGACACATCTGGTGCTGAGAAAGAAACAAACACATAACCATTGGTGTGAAGAAATATTACTATATAGCAGAGACATGGCAATACATGTATTCAGATAGTTACATCCCTATATAAAAATTATGTTTACATTTTAAAAATAAGTAGATAACTTTCTTTCTTTCAAATGCACAATTTCATTTTGACTTGAGTCAACTTTTGTTTTGGAACCAATAAGTAAGGGAGCTGCCCAATTCCTGTCTGGTATTTCTTGAGGCTGCCCTCTATCATTTCATCTTTCCCATGGGCAGAGAGGTTGTAAGTGGCATTCTTAATATCACCATTCTTGGGACTGGTATACGTAAGGCAGCCATGAAACTGGGAAGTCATTTTGATGACTGATGTGATACATCCAGAGATAATATGCATTTAAACATATTAAAATATTTGCCAAAGATACAATTTTCTTGCTGACATAAAATCATATAAACAAGTCCCCACCAAACCATAACTGTCTCTCAAATAACTTAAAAAAATTGAAAAACATTTTAGGATTTTTCAACTTTTCTAGATTTTAAAAAGACGTTCAGCTATTAAAGAGAGGAATGCTAAAAATTTTTGATTATTTAGAACACAGGAACATCATCCTGTGTTCTATTCAGGCTTATTCAGGAATCAGTCACACGTGTGTGTGTGTCTGAGATGTAGTCTAAATTAGCAAAGCTCATAGTATTACATACTTGAGGGGTTGGTGAACAAAGGAAAAATATACTTTCTGCAAAACCGAGGATCATGCTGCGTAATGAGACAGGTGTGATTGCATTTTAAACTGTGAAACCATGTGCCATAATAGAATTTTGAGATTTTCGCTTTTTCCTAAATTCAAGAAAATGAAATTACACTTTTAAGTTAGTAGTGCTTAAGCAGAATTTTTCCTACATTAACCAGTATTAAAATCTCAAGTAAGACTTTCCAGTGCCAGAACACGTTAGGTGGAATTTTAAAAGTGCATCGGCATCCTGTATTACATGTCATAGAATTGTAAAGTCGACATCAATTACTAGTAATCATTCTGCACTCACTGGGTGCATAGCATGGTTAGAGGGGCTAGAGATGGACAGTCATCAGCTGGCGGATATAGCGGTACATCTGATCCTTATCCACCAGGGCACATGCTTACCAGTAGACAGTACAGACAGAGCTTTGGTTGAGCTAGTAACTGAGCTATGGAATAGCTTCTTTGATGTACCTCTTTGCCTTAAATTGCTTTTTAGTTTCAAGATTGTAGAATGATCCTTTCAAATGGTAATCTTTTCTAATAGAGATATTTTAATATACTTGCTTTCTTAAAAAACCAAAAAAACTACTGTCAGTATTAATACTGAGCCAGACTGGCATCTACAGATTTCAGATCTATCATTTTATTGATTCTTAAGCTTGTATTAAAAACTAGGCAATATCATCATGGATATATAGGAGAAGACACATTTACAATCATTCATTGGGCCTTTTATCTGTCTATCCATTCATCATCATTTGAAGGCCTAATATATGCCAGGTACTCACATGCTATGCATTGAGACATAAAAAAGACTGTCTATAACCTCAATAAGTATTAAAAATCCCATTATTACCCAGAAGGTTCATCTTATTTCACTTTTAGGAAATAAAATTACATGTCTATAAAATTTCAATTTTAAGCACTATTGTTTTTCATGACCATAATTTATTTTTAAAAATAAATTAAAGGTTAATTATATGCATGTGTGTATTTCTAATAATTAAAAATGTGTTCAATCCCTGAAATGTCTGCCTTTTAAATATAACACCTACTATTTGGTTAATTTTGACAATTTTTTTTTTCAATTAGGAAGCTAAAAATACTACTTTATTCCTCAAGTGAACTTTCATTCCCCTCCCGGCACCTCTAAGCACACCCAAGTAACCCACAAGTACTGATTTAACGCTCAGTATTTTTGAACTTCTTTGAATTATTTTGAACTTTGAACCTCTTCTCTGAATAACTGCCAAAACTCAAAGACAATGATTAGTTGATGAAGGTTATCAATTAATAAAATAAAGAACACAGACCAGTCTTACCAAACTCTAAATACATTAAAAAAAATAGGAACTGGCAATGATAAAAAGAATGTTGAGTACTGACAGGAGATTGGCTTTTACACTAAATAAAACAGAAAATGGACTAAATAGGATCATAATTTCGGAGTTTATGAGTCAGTTTACAATATGCCATATTAGTAATCTCATAATGATTCAGACCACAGTCTGGGTTAAAGATGTCTTGACCTCTGAGGCTAGCACTCAGTCTTCCAACAGTAGCATAACATATATGAGTATACAACTTGCCTATTCCCAGAAAATCTGTATATTTTTATAGAATAACTTTATTTACAATTTCTGTCATCCAATTACTCACTAGGCATTATCTGTAGTAACTTTTTTCGGAATATTCAGATTCTAGAAGCAATGCAATTCACTAAAATTTTCCTGGCACTGAGAGTTAATCTTTAGCAGATTGCATGAAAATACTGAATTCCTGGTAAGGAGATACTTTGTTTTTAAAATAATGTGTTTTGATACCAGTCAGTGTATTAACTGCTAACTAAAAAGTACCCTTTTTTCTATATATATTTTTTCTTTTGAGCTCATATTCACAATCAATATATTCAATCAGTGAGTTAAGTCTCATTCCTAGCTACCAAAATTCCTGGGCCACTTTTAAACACTAAACATTTCATTTATCCTCTAACCTGAAATGGTGCTGAGTTATTTAAATCTGAATGTAAGATGCATTAAATCTTAGCTGATGGTATATAAACATTTAATTAATATAAAACTGCTTGCTATAAACTAAGTAACATGTCATCTGGTGTTATGTTTTTAATGAAGTTTTAGCTTCCCCCAAAGTTTTCAGGAATGTTATTTGTAAGACATTTGTAACTTTTTTGAAGAACTCTTATTTTAAACGCTCAGACATTGGCTTTATATTCTTCTTTGCATTCTGATATTCTTTTATTATACATCTATACTATGATTGCAAGATTTTATAAAAATGCCTTGAATAAATGATTTCAAGTGTATATAGTAGTCATTTGTTGTTATATAAATAAATCATCTGATGTTCATTTTAGGCTAAAATATTATAAGCCATGGATATGGTTGGTAGTTTTTCTTAATTGCCTTTTGTATTCACAAATTGTTTAATAAGATCACATGACTGGAAATTTGTCTATGATGGATAAAAATTTAGCTGATATTTTGAGTAGACACTGTGGTCGTACATAAACTTTTATCACCATTACCAGCTACTTACAAGGACACACAGCAGGCATTGCAAGAACAGTCACACTGCTTTAATTAGGGTTTACAAGAAATATATCTGACTATAGATTTAAACACACACATATGTACATATTTGTTTAGGAAATACATCTAACTCTAGCTATAAACTATTTACGTAAAGAGATACGTTGCTGTCATAGTAATCCTTATTTAAACATGCACCAGATTAGCCAGAAATCTCACAACCTGAGAGGGCAAACAGACCCAAACTTTGGGCAAGTATTTTTGGGGAACAACTCACAAAATTAACCCACAAAAGCAATTCATTCTTAAGGAGTCTTGCAGGTAAAACAGATGTAGACTTGTGGCTGGCAATTTGCAGATTCGAGTTGCAGAATAACAGTGATACTTAAAACCACAAATTTCCTGTTTCTATCTCCTGCTCAAGGCAAAGCATCATCATTGCAAAGATGATTTCCTTTGTCTCATCAGTGTACAGTGTTTCAAGTAGTGTTCATTAATTAGCTCAGTAACCAAAGATACAGGTGTGTAGATCTTTCCTTTTTGTCTGAAAACTTGTCTGCCTTTATGTGACTCATTTGTTAATATTTCTACTCCTTATCACAGATGTTACTAGAGGATTAACACACAGGTTGAATACATCACTAATCATAGCAATTTGTAGCTTAAAATCAGAGCCCTTTCCCCATACTTCTTTTTAATTTGAAGAGTAAATAATATTTATATAGAATTAGGAGAATATTGATTTCCTGAAACATGTACTAAAGAGTTCCAGTTTCACAAGATACTCAAAAAGGATCCAATATTAAGTAAGTATGGGAAATGTTATCTTTCCCATATTTTGGGAGATTCACAATACTTTTTAGCGTATATAAGTGTCGGAGAAATCTTGTGGCAAAGAAACCACTTCGTTATCTAGTGTTTCTTAAATTTGTTTTGTCACAAGTCTTTTTTTAAAATAGCACTCACTATCCTAGTATACAATTTTTGTTGGAAAACTCTGGGATACACAACTTAAGTAATTTTAAATTTGTAGAAATGAGATCATTTGCAAAATATTTAAAATAAATGTGGCAGCATTTGAGCTATAGGACGCAAGGATACTGGATATCCAAAACTCACTAATTCACTGCCTGCCTCACTTTCTAAAAACTGCAGAACATGGTTAAATAAGACCTTTTCAGTAGAAAGGATTATTTAGCTCTCTAAATCATGTTCTATTTTAGAAAAAAATATAGGTTTTTCCTATTTGTTAGATAACTTGAATGCTTTTAGGTAGCCCTTATTAAAATCTCTTCCCTCACAAATCTTAGTTGTTTATAACACTAGAGTGAAACAATCATTTTCTTCATGGTTCATTCAGTTTGTATACTTAAAAGTATATTATGCGTAACCGCATAACTTAATTTTCAATTAAAGTTTTGTACTTCCCATTGTGGGCAGAGAAAAATGGGATTGGAAATAAATGGCTTGGAAGGATGTATTCATATATTTATAATTTGCTACCAATAACTTGTTTGTTTCTTAATTATGGGAAGTAGGCACAAACTTTGGAGAGAGAAAAAAAATAGAGCTATACAACCAAAAAGAGAACCGTTAAAACAATTACCAAGAATATGCCTGTGTCACTCTTAGAAACAATATCGCCAGTTCTCAATTTATATACCAAATCAAACCAGAGCTCCTGACACAATTGTATAAGTAGGGGCTAAAGACAAATTTAATGACAGAGCCTGATAAGAGATCATTCGTTTTTAAAAAATGAATCAAATAATATTGGGTCTTCATTATATATGTCTTTAGTGAATTAATGCATGAATCTTGAGTCTGACAATTTGGAGCCAATATTACCAGCTAGTCATTTGCAAACTGATGAGCTAAACCCTTGCCATACAGCTAATATTGGAGTCAAGAATTTTCAATTATTATTTTTGACATTATTTTTTAGAATGATGATATTAGAAAAAAAACCTTTTAAACTGATTTATAGTTGGGTTAGTGCTGGGGCTAAGATTCTTGAATAAAAAACAACCTGGTAGCTGCAATCACTTCACGTTTGTGTTAGGATTCTGGTTTCTGCTGACAGGCATATATCTTAAGCTTGCCTGGTCAAAAGAGGAATTTTGGGTTCATGTAACCAAAGGACAAGGGTGGAGTTTGCTGTAGGAGCAGATGGAACCAGGAAATCAAACACCAGCAAGATCACATTCTTGCTGCCTGTTCTCTGTTTCTTTGTGAATCAACTTTATTTTCTTGGTTTCATTGAGGTTTCATGAAGATGCAACCCTGGTTGCCTGCAGACCGGGGTACATGTGTACACAGCTTATTGACCAGAAAAAAAGTGGCGTGAACCTATGCTCCAATTTGAAAAGCTCAGGGGAAGGAATTTCATAGGCTCAGTTTGTGTCATTTACCAATCCTTGATCCAGTTGTAGATACTATAGCTGATACAAATCGAGTCAATTGCTCTTATTTTATTAATCACTGAAGTCAAAAAGGTGAGGCCAAGTAAGAGGATGCTTCAATCCAAATCACATGACTGCATTTTGGTGTATGTGTGGGTATGATGGGAAGGTGGAGGAAAGGAAAATGATGCCCCAGACGGGGGTGAGTTATTATGGATATTGCCAAGGAGAAAATTACCAGGACCATCAAGCCATCATGTTTATGTCCAGAAAAAAGATTAATAAAATTAACACCTACATCATCCAACTCAAACTCTTTTCTTCCAGGCTGCTCACCTACCTGATTTCTGTTAAGAACCCCCTTACTCATAGTATCTAAGGCCTGACTTTCTCTCCAGAAAGAACTAATGCCACCATCTTCTCCACTTACGTGTTACTTCCCTCCCCATTGGCAGGTCTAACTAGCCTGCTCATTCCCACCTCATCTTCTGTGTTTCATGAAATCTTAGTAGGGCATTTTAGGAGGAAAATCCATTCTTACAAGTGAGAGAAGATCCAAGTTCCTTCCTATTCAACAAGTCACACTGGAGTTCCAGAAAGGAGGGTCAAGGCAAACAGAAAAAGAATAAGAGCAAGAGAGAACCAGTCTTTCAAACTTTTGCTTCTACAATTGCTACTCTTTCCCATTGACCACCTTCACCATCCCTCTATCCTGTTCTTTGTCTTTGACCATTAGTGAGAGTCTCCCTCTGGAAGGAGCACATTAGGGTACATTGCACTCTTTACTTCTGTTAGTTATAGTGTACTCTTAACACATTTACAGACACTATAGAATGAGTACAGTCCAATGGCCGGGTAGAGGGGAAGGGAAAACTTCAGAGAATAGTGCAGCAAAATACCCATGTTCTTCAAGAACTGCAGGGGTCATGAGAGTGACAAGTAGTCAGCTATATCCATCCCTCTCTCAATATTATCTCTTGCTACTCTCACCATTCCTTTTAATTAGGGGTATAGAAAAATTTACATGTAGTTTTTTGCTGGGGTAAAGTGGGAGATGTGTGCAGGAGTGACAGCTCATTCCAGATGTTCCTAAACCTGAGTCCGAGAATATCTGTGACTGCATTAAATTTGTATTGCAGATCAGAGATGTAAGGGGATGAGGTCAGAGGGATGGGATAAAAAACACATACATGGTACAGTTTCCTCACTAATTTAGGCAACCTGCTCTCTGGGAAATAACAGACCTCCAACCTCAAGAAAATAACTTTCTCCAAGGTCTAGACTGACCAGAGATGCCTTTTAGTCCACAGGGAGTTACCCTGTTATTCTTTGAGAGTTTGAGAAGGCTTGTCAGGAGTGAGTCTCACAAAGCCTTGTTGTCCCATCCCCTACCATTTTCTCTGGGGGAATACTTCTGAGTAAAAGAGACGTGGAAAAAAACTATATATTCTTCTTTTCTCTGTCCTCATGTATAGGGTTTCACAATTTAACTACAGGGGACCTTCTGGCATTCTTTCTATGTCAATGACCTGGCAACACGAGGCCAGTGGGAGTGCTTTAACCTCAAAGTTGGTCTCATTTGAATTTTCCAGAAAAATCTAAGAATTGGATTTTGCCCATCAGTATGTTATAGATCTTCATCCTGGTTTCACTGAAATAATTTTAGTTGGTTAGCATAAATAAATAATGCTCATTTCACTGAGGTACCATGCTACCAGTGCCTCACAAACACCATCAGTTCACAGAATCACAAATTTATCACTGTTTTGAGGCTTATCTAAAAAATATTAAATCAAATGCCCCTACAAACATGAAAGGCCTAGTTTTTACAATGTAGTCCCATATAAAATAACAATGGACAATATTTTTAGAAGCTAGTTAAGGAGAAGTGTGTTAACTTTTGTGAGAGAGCCCAGATATATAACGATAGATATTAAATATTTAATGAGTTGTTACTAGGTTCTAGACATAGGCCTTTATACACACACACACACACATACACACACTATCTCATTGTCTTCTCACAACTATGAAGTAGGATCTATCATTTTCTTCATTCTACAGATGACTGGGAGGCTTCAAGAAGCTAAGCCATTGCCCAAGTTATGACAATTCCAAAGAAAACCCAAGGAAATCAATCAAATATCTTAGAATGTATATAAATCCAAAAAACTAATTAGGTAAAAGATACAAAAATTTTCTTAAGCCAGTAATAGCCAATTAAAAACTGTACTTTTCAAAATATTTTGTTTATAACTAGAAATAATCTTGACATGATGCTCGTGAAGAAAACCCCAAATATTTGTTGAACAAATAGAGAAGTGCACTATGTCATTCTATAGGAAGACTGAACATTGCAAATAAATCACGATTTAAATAATATTACCCTATAATGCTATCAAGGAAGTGAGAGAATAACACTTTGATAAACTGCTTGAGGTTAAATGGACATCATTTGTTATGTAAATAATTTGACAATATGTATCACGAACCTTAAATAATTCCTCTTGGGCAATAATTACACTTCGAGGAACTTCTCTTAAGAATATAATCAAGGCCAGCAGACATAGTGGCTCATACCTGTAATCTTAGCACTTTGAGAGGCTGAGGAGGGAGAATTGCTTGAGTTGAGAGTTCGAGACCAGCCTGGGCAATTTTGAAAAGACTCTGTCGCTACAAAAAATTTAAAAATTAGCCAGGAGTAGTGGTGCATGCCTGTAGTCCCAGCTGCTCAGGAGGCTGAGGTAGGAGGATTGCTTGAGCCCAGGAGTTGGAGGCTACAGTGAACTGTGATTGTACCACTGCACTCCAGCCTGGGTGACAGAGCAAGA
The DNA here is from genome assembly GCF_000951035.1 of Colobus angolensis palliatus. NCBI lineage: Eukaryota > Metazoa > Chordata > Mammalia > Primates > Cercopithecidae > Colobus > Colobus angolensis. Next base: position 9,395,639 of record NW_012119821.1, on the reverse strand, counting down.
TCCTGTCTCAAAAAAAATTTTTTTATAGATACATAAAATTTTATAATATACTCAAATACACAGATAATCTTTATCTCTACACAGATAAAGATTTATGAAGCATAATCAAAACAGTTTAATCATTAGAAATAACCCATGTAAATAACTGTTTACTTTCAATCCTACCGAAAGAATTATGGTGCAGCCTCTATAGACTCTGTTTTAAATTTGGGGGTAGGAGAAAACGCTCTGCTGTAATATAAAAATAGTAGTATTGGTTTACATTTTTCTATACGTGTGTTTTGAATGCGTTTATATCAAAAAAGAGACTCACAGACAATGCAATGAAAGTTTAGTAGTGGTTAAGTTTGAAACCTTGGATAATGAAAGATTTTATTTTCTCCTTCATCTTTTTTTGCATATTATGAATTTTCTCTGGAGAGCATGCATTATTTTCTAATGGAAATTATCAAACATATAAACATTATAATAATCTGTTGAAACTTCATGTACACATCACTCAGCATCAGCAGTTATTATCAGTAGTTATCAACTGATTATTCCTTTATCCACTAGTTCTAAAGCCCCATGCTCATTCTGTTATTTTAAAGCAAATCCAAGATGCCATGTAATTTTATCTAAATTCCTCAGTCAGTATCTCTAAAAGAATAGGAATCTTTCTAACAGAATCACCATATCCTTATCTCACCTAAAAAAAGTCATAGTTCCTTGATATCATCGAATTTCTGGTTGGTATCTAAATTTCACTAATTGTCTCAAAATTGTTTTCTTTTTTAAAAAAGTTAGTTTGCTTGAATCAGGCTCAAACAAGTTCTACACACTGAATTTGGTTTTTATGTATATTAAATCTCTTTAAAACATAGAAACAGATGTTTTCCTTTTATGATTTTTTCCTTGTCTTGCTATTAATGTGTGGGGAAAAAAGTAGGCATTATGTCTTACAGAGTTCTCCACATTCTGGATTTTGCTGTTATATCCTGTGATGTCATTTAACACATTCTTCTATTCTCTGTGTTTACTAGTTTAAAAAGTCATATTTAGAGGCTTAACCAGATGTAGGTTAGGTCTGATTTTAGGAAGCAATGAGACTTGGTGGTATGGTGTTGTGACCTCATAATTACATCACATGAGGAAGCCCATGATGTCTCTGGCTATCTTTTTGTGATGTTAAGAATGATCAGTGGGTTCAATGTTGTCAGTCTGATCCATCTACTATAAAATTCCCTATCAGAGTTTCACTTAATCATTTTAGCAGCCATTAGTGAACATCACTAGATTCATTATCAAAATCAGTATTTTGTTGTTGTTGTTTTTTAAGAACTGAGAACAGGCCAGGAGTGGTGGCACACACCAGCAATCTCAACACTTTGGGAGACTGAGGAGGGAGGATCACTTGAGGACAGGAATTTGAGGCCAGCCTGGGCAAAAGAGCGAGATCTTCATTTCTACACACACACACAAACACACATACACACACACACAAACACACACACAAAGAACTGAGAGCAATCCAAATGACATATTTTTTTTTCATTTGAGCTGGACTATTTGTTTCTTTCATTAATGAGCTTCATTAAATAATAACCTGAAAACTTGATAATAAACCTTTCCTTTTCTTCTGATAGTAATTTGAGATAGTTTTGGAATCTCATGAAAGATATTCAAGGTGCTGTGCTCTTTCATGAGAAAAGCCAAAACATTGCTTTTGGAGCTGTTTTTGTCATGTGCATGTGTATTTTTCTCCCATTATGGTCAAGTGTAATTTTAACCTTATACAAATGATCTGTTGACTTGAAATATCATGGGAAAACTTTGACCTAGAACATTTTCAAAGAGGTTAGTTACTGGAAAGACAAGAAAGTTAAGGACATTTGGCAAGGTGGTTATATTACATGCTTTACATAACATTCTTCTTCCTCAGATTTTTCAATTTTCAATTTGGTTTCTCAATTTCCTGTAACTAAATTTCAAGCACCCTAACTGACATTGAAGGCCTTCCTTTATCTGGTCCCAATTGCCCTCTTCACTGGTTTCATATCCCATTGTTTTTCATGTATTCTTTCCTCTGGCCATTCTAGAAAACTGACTATTTCCCTTAGACCTCTTATTTCCCCAGGAGTAAAGTACATGCCCTGTGGACACAGAGGGACTTTACCTTTCTGTCTGTGAAGGTGCTTGATTACTTTTTGTAGATTCACATAGATGCATCTTTTCTTATTCAACTTGTAAGGGACAGCTACAAGTCTAACAAGACAAAATGTTTCTTGGCTAACACCTTGTCTTCTTACTTTTTAAACAAAATTAGCACCTTAATTTCCTTTTGGGAAGACACATCCCATACATGGAATTGTTAATCATGATGTTCCACACTAAGCAATAAATAGCTCCAGGTTCAAAGCTAGATAAATTGAATTAGTGCTTTCTCTCTAAAATTTTAATTCTATGTAAATGACTAAAAGATTGATAATGGTTAGGAATGTTTATTGGCAGCCAGATGAGTTTCTCAAGAATTAGTGGCTGATATTTACTGAGTGCTTGCCAAATTGCTCTAACTATAAAATCCTACTTGCAAATGTAGCAGGGCTACGTTTTAGTATTTATTTGATTGATTTCTAGCTGTTTCCCATCCTCTTTTCTTCCTTGTTTATATTCAGCTGGTCATTGTTCTACCCTAAGTTCATAATTACTCAAGAACAAAGATTCAAAAAAGATCAGCCCTAAATTGCCAGACAAGTTCTTATGACATACTTGTAGGGCTATTTTTTCTGCCTCTAAAACTAAAACTGGGAAAAAGAGAGAGAGAAGATAGAATGGGCAGTCAAATGAGAGAGGGAGAATGGACAGAAACAAAATGGACAAGAACTTTCAGAGGTTGGGGAGCAGAGTGAAAAGTTCTCTAATTTTTTCACCTATGAGAAACCTGTTATTCAACAATCTTGGGCAGTTTGAGTCCTGAAGAAAGTGGTTAGGGAATTCAGATACCTTAAATAAAGATGAAGGCATACACAAAACAAAACTCTTACTCCTTGACCAAACAGGAAACAAATAAGATTAGTGGCAAGTTCCCCTACAAATAAAGAGAGGTAGCTTCAATGTTAATTTTATTTCTTCCTTTCACTGGTTTCAACTTTCACAACATCATTAAGTGAAATGGTAATAGCAACCATCCTCATTGTGTTTTTAATTTCCAACATGTCACCATTAAAATACAATATTTGCTATTTGTCTAAGACACAATTTTCATGTTGAGAAATCATCCTTCTTTCCCTAGATTTTTAATGCTTTTCTTAGAAATAAACAGATTTTACTAAATATGTCTTGGTTTTTTATCGGGATGAAAAAATATCTTTTACTGGTTTTACTGGAATGATATATTTAATCAAATTTACTTTCTAAAATTTAACTAACACGATAATGCTGGACAACTTTTAAAATTGTATAGAATTTGGTTTGCTGTATTATTCATTTGTCATGTTCACATCTACATTTATAAATGATTGGGCTCCTCTCAGCCCCACAATCTTTGTTAGGTTTTAGTATCGGGATCTTCCTAGCTTCAGAAAAGTGTGGCTGCTATACAGTCTGAACGTGTTTCTCTCCTCAAGCTTATACGCTGAAATCCTAACTCCCAAGGTGATGATATTAAGAGATCGTTGGGAGGTGATTAGATGACAAGGGTGGAGTGTTCATCAGTGAGATAAGTGCCTTATAAAAATGAGGTCCAAGGGAGCCTGTTTGCCCCTTCCACCATGTGAGGACTCAGCAAGAAGGCATGATGAGTGAGGGATGGGCCCTTACCAGACAAGAAATCTGCCAGAAACTTAATCTTGTACTTCCCAGCCTCCAGAACTATGAAAAAGAAAGGTATGTCATTTACAAGCCACTCAATCTATGGTATTTTGTTACAGCAGCCTGAACAGGCTAAGACAACAACAGTTGTCAACAGCAAAGTTTACTCAAGTTCATATCCTAGCTTCATCACTTACTGGCTGTGCGATCTTCAATATGCCACCTGACCCACAACGATGGTGGTGCTGTTACAGAATGTAAATGTCATAAGCCTTCATAAGGTAGAAATGACATAACTAAGAAATTTGGGGGGAACAAAATGAAAAGGTGTGTTCTATTTCTTCATATTTTTATAGCTGGGGTCAAAATATGCGATTTAAAGCAAATAAATACATGCATTTTATAGTTCATAAAATAAAAATCTAAGAAAGATAATGCTGCCAACTAATAGTAGTGGAGGAAAGGAAGCTGAGAGAAATATATTAATTTAATCATTACTCAGAAAAAGCAGTGAAAGATACCATCTACAGCAGGTGTCAATAAATATGAACCATGGGCCAAATCAGGCATACCGCCTGAGTTTGTAGATAAAGTTCATTGAAACACAGTTACAGTGTGTTTCAAGCCAAGATGGCAAACTAGAAACAGCTCATGTATGCCACACTCATGGACAGAAAACAAAAGGGCTAGTGAACATGGACCCTGCAGGCTGATGATCTGAGAAACCACACTGGGGACCCAGGAAGGCAGCAGGGGAACACAAACAGCAGAGGAGTGAAGCTGGGCACCAGACTGGGCTTAGCTCAGAGTCGGGAGAACCTCTTCAACATGGGAAAGGTGAGAGAATGAGAGCCCCTAGGAGAATTCATGCTCTCCACAGGAACTGTGCAAGATGGAACAGGAGAATCCCCCTGGACCTCCCAGACACCCCTAACACACTTCTAGACTGAGGCAGGGAGCCACTCCGATGTCTTGTGGGGGCAACAATCAAGTCCAACGGGACTTCTACAAGCTTTGGGCCCTGGAGCAGACCAGCATCAGTGCAACAGTCCCAACAGAGGCTGCAGTTGTGGTGCCTGAGAGCAGAAAGACTGCTCCATTTCACACTGCTGGATGGGGCTTGCTGCCAGCTTCTGGCCCAGCAGTTCTGATTCAGCCTGAACTTGACTGGCCACTCCAGCTACCCCGCCACTGGTAGTGAAGTAGGCAATGCTTGCTAGAGCTTCCAGCCCAGTGGCACTATTTTTGTGTGAACTCAGCTGGAGGGTACAGCTTCCCGATGTACCAGAAAATACTTGGGTGGCAGGGCATGTGACTCCACCTACTCCCGCCGCTGATAGCCAGGAGGACAATGCTTGCTAGAGTTTCTGGCCCAGGGGTCCTGCTTCTTGTGTGAACTCATCTGGAGGGTACAGTTTCCTGTTGTCCTGGAAACATTTGGACAGCAGGGTGCATGACACTCCACCTGTCCCCACCACTGGCAGTCAGGTAGGCAACACCTGCTAGAGCTTCCAGGCCAGCGGCCACACTTCTGTGTGAATTCAGCTGGTGGGTGCAGCCTCCTGTTGTCCCAGGAAGCACCCACATGGCAGGGCAGGCCAGCCCACCCAGCCCTACCACTGATAGCCAGGTAGGCAATACCTGCTAGAGCTTCTGGCCCACTGGTCCCACTTATGCATGAACTCAGCTGGAGGGTGCAGCTTCCTGTTGTCCTGGCAGACACCCCAACGGCAGGGCACAGGAACCCACTGACTCCCACCACTGGAAGCCAGGCAGGCAACACCTGCTAAAGCTTCTGTCTCAGAAGTCCCACCTCTGTGTGAGTTTGCCAAGGGACGAAGCCTCTTCTTACCCTGGAAACATCCAGAGGGCAAGGCAGACAACTCCATCCACCCCCGCCTCCTATAGCCAAACAGGACACACCTGCTAAATCTTCCAACCCAATGGTCCGGCTTCCACCAGAACTCTGTGACCAGGTGCAACCCTGTGTTTTCCCAGGAAGCACATGGACAACAGATGAGGGTTGACTGGGCAAGGACATGGCTTGTCTGCCAACAGTGGCCCCTGCCTGAGGCAGCCCCATGGACCAGGACACCCAACAAAAGAAACATGGGTATGGAGACAGTAATTAGAGGGGGCTCCTCCAAGACCCACAAACTGACTAGAATCAAAGCAAGTCAGTCAAACCCACCTTATACCATAATCAAATCCCCAAGGGAATCGAAGAAAAAAGAAAAGCAAAAAATCCATCTAAAGAACAGCAACTTCAAAGACTAAAGAAATGAGCCCACACAAATGAGAAATAACCAGCATAAGACCTCTGGTCACTCAAAAAGTCTCTTTCCTCCAAAGGAGTGCACTATTTGCCCAGCAAGTTTCTTAACTGACACGAAATTACTGAAATGGCAGAAATTGAATTCAGAATATGGATAGTAATGAAGATCATCAAGATTGAGAACATCGAAACTCAATCCAAGGAAGCTAAGAATCACAGTAAAACGATACAGGAGCATCTGACAGATGAAATTGCCACTGTAAAAAAGAACTAAACTGACCTGATAGAGCTGAAAAACACACTGCAAGAATTGCATAATGCAAACACAAGTATTAACAGCAGAATAGACCAAGCTAAGAGAGGAATCTCAGGGCTCAAAGACTGGCACTCTGAAATAATTCAGTCAGACAAAAATAAAGAAAAAAGAATAAAAAAGTAAAAAGCAAAACCTCCAAGAACTATAGGATTTTGTAAAGACACATAATCGACCACTCATTGGCATCCCTGAAAGAGATGGGGAGAATGCAAGCAACCTGAAAAACATATTTCAGAATATTATGCATGAAATCTTCCCCCACCTCCCTAGAGAGGTAAACATTCAAATCCAGAAAATGCAGAGAACTTCTGTGAGAGATTACACAAGACCATCTCCAAGACATCATTAGAATCAGATTCTACAAGGTCCAAATGAAAGAAAAAATGTTAAAGCCAACTAGAGAGAAGAGGCAGGTCATCTATACAGGGAACCCCATCAAGCTAACAGTGGGCCTTTCAGCAGAAACCCTACAAGTCAGAAGAGATTGGTAGTCTAATTCAGCATTCTTAAAGAAAACAATTTCCAACCAAGAATTTCATATGTGGCCAAACTACGTTTCACAAGTGGAGGAGAAATAAGATCCTTTTCAGACAACCAAATGCTGAGGGAATTCATTATCACCAGACCTGCCTTACAAGAGCTTATAAAAGGAGTGCTCCACATGGAAAGGACTGTTACCAGCTACTACAAAATCACACTTAAGTATACAGACAATTGACACTATAAAGCAACCACACAAAAAGTCTGCATAATAACCAGCTAACAACATGATGACAGGATCAAATCCACACATATCAATATTCACCTTGAATGTAAAAGGGCTAAATGCCCCAATTAAAAGGCATGGAGTAGCAAGCTAGATAATGAAGCAAGACCCAAGAAGAGTTTTTAAGAAACCAATCTCACATGCAATGATATCCATAGGCTCAAAATGAACGGACAGAAAAAAAATCTACCAAGTAAATGGAAAACAGAAAAAAGCAGGAGTTGCAATCCTAATTGCAGACAAAACAGACTTTAAATCAACAATGCTTAAAAAAAAAAAAAAAAAGATAAAGAAGGTCATTGAATAATGATAAAGAGTTCAATTCAACAAGAAGCCCTAATTATCCTAAATATACAAGGAGCCAAAACAGGACCACCCAGACTCATAAAGCAAGTTCTTAGAGACCTCTACAAAGACTTAGATTCCCACACAATAGTAGTGGGAGACTTCAACACTCCACTGACAGTATTAGATAGATTATCGAGGCAGAAAAATAACAAAGATATTCAGGGCCTGAACTTAACACTTGACCAAATGGACCTAACAGACAGAACTCTGTCCAAAACAACAGAATATACATTCTTCTCATTGCCAAATGGCACATTCTTCTCATTCTGAAGTCAACCGTACAATCAAACACAAAACACAATACTCAGCAAATTTTTTTTTTAAAAAAACTAGAATCATAGTAACCACAGTCTTAGAATAATAGTGCAATAAAAATAGGAATCAATACTAAGAAAACCACTCAAAATCAAACAATTACCTGGAAATTAAATAACCTGCTCCTGAATAATGTTTGGGGAAACAATGAAATTAAGGCAGCAATCAAGAAATTCTTAGAAACTGATTTGAACAAAGATACAACATACTAGAATCTCTAGGACACACCTAAGACAGCATTAACAGGGAAGTTTATAGTACTAAATGCCCACATCAGAAAGTAAGAAAGATCTCAAATTAACAACCTAACATTACAACTTGAAGAACTAGAGAAATAAGAGTATGCCAATTCCAAAGCTAACGTAAGACAAGAAATAACCAAAATCAGAGGTGAGCTGAAGGAAATTGAGACATTAAAAAATCATACAAAAAGATCAATGAATCCAGGTTTTGGTTCTTTGACAAAATTAATAAGAGAAATAGACCACTGGTTAGACTAATAAAGAAAAAAGAGAAGACCCAAATAAACACAATTAGAATTAGAAACAAGAAAGAGGACTTTACCACTGACCCCACAGAAATACAAATGAAAACAAACAAACAAACAAATAAAACCCAACAGAGACTACTATGAGCACCTCTATACACCCAAACTACAAAACTTAGAAGAAATGGAGAAATTTCTGGACGCATACAACCTCCTGAAATTGTATCAGGAGAAGCTGAATCCCTGAATAGACCAATAGTAATTTCTGAAATTAAATCAGTAATAAAAACCAACCAACCAAATAAATCCCAGGACCAGATGGGTCCACAACCAAATTCTAACAGATATATAAAGAAGAGCTGGTGCATTCCTGCTGAAACTATTCCAAAAAATTGAGCACGAGGAACTCCTCTCCAGCTCATTATATGAGACCAAGATCATCCTGATATAAAAATGTGGCAGAGAAACAACAAAGAAAGAAAACTTCAGGCCAATATCCTTGATGAACATAGATGGAAAAATCCTCAAGAAAATACTAGCAAACTGAATCCAGTAGCACAGCAAAAAGCTAATCCAGCACAGTGAAGTGGGTTTCATCCCTGGGATGTAAGATTGGCTCAACATATGCAAATCAATAAATGTGATTAATCACATAAGCAGAACTACAAATAATAACCACGTGATTATCTAAATAGATGCAGAAAAGACTTTCAACTAAATTCAACATTCCTTCATGTTAAAAACTCTCAATAAACTAGGCACCGAAGGAATATATTTTTAAATAATAAGAGCCATCTATGAAAAACCCACAGCCAACATCATACTAAATGAGCAAAAGCTGGAAGCATTCCCCTTGAAAGCAGGCAAAGACAAGGATGTCCTCTCTCACCACTCCTATTCAACATAGTATTGGAAGCTGTAGCCAGTGTAATCAGGCAAGAATAAGAAATAAAAGTCCTCCAAATAGGAAGAGAGAAAGTTAAAATATTTCTGTTTGCAGATGACATGATTCTATATCTAGAAAACCCCATCATCTCTGCCCAAAAGCCCCTCAATATGATAAGGAAAGTTTCAATATACAAAATCAATGTATAAAAATCAGTAGCATTCCTATACACCAGCAACATACAAGCCAAGAGCCAAATCAGGAACACAATCCAAATCACAATTACCACAAAAAGAATAAAACACCAGGAATATAATTAACTATTGAGGTGAAAGATCTCTACAATGAGAATTATAAAACATTGCTCAATGAAATCAGAGATGACACAAATGGAAAAACATTCCATGCTCATGGATAGAAAGAAACAATATTGTTAAAATGGCCATACTGCCTGAAGCAATTTACAGATTCAGTGCTACTGAATTTACATTTAGCACTGTAAATTCAGTTACAGAAACTGAATTTACAGATTCAGTTTCTTACGAAACTACCAACGACATTTTTTGCAGGATTAGAAAAATCTATTTTAAAATTCATATGAAACATAAAAAGAGCCCAAATAGCCAAGACAATCTTAAAAAGAACAAAGCTGGAGGCATCACACTACCTGACTTCAAGCTACACTACAGATCTACAGTAACCAAAACAGCATGGTACTGGTGCAAAAACAGACACAAAGACCAGAACAGAATAGAGTTCAGAAATAGTGTCACACATGTACAAACACCTGGTCTTTGACAAAGTTGAAAAAAAACAAGCAATGTGGATAGGACTCTCTGTTCAATAAATGGTGCTGGGATAACAGGCTAGCTATATGCAGAAGATGGAAATTGGACCCCTACCTTACACCAGATACAAAAATCAACTCAAGATGGATTAAAGACCTAAATGTAAAAATGAAAACTATAAAAACCCTGAAAGACAACCCAGGAAATACCATTTTGAACATAGGACTTAACAAAGGTTTCATGATGAAGACACTGAAAACAATTACAAGAAAAACAAAAATTGACAGTGGGACCTAGTTAAATTAAAGAGCTTTTGCACAGCAAAAGAAACTATCAACAGAATAAAGAGAAAACCTATGGAATGGGAGAAAATATTTACAAACTATGCATCCAACAAAGATCTAATATCCAGAATCTATAAGGAACTTAAACAAAGTTACAAGGAAAAAAAAAAAAACCTCCATTAGAAAATGGGTAAGAGACGTGAACAGACACTTTTCAAAAGAAGACATGAATGCAGCCAACAAGTGTATGAAAAAATGCTCAACATCACTAATCATTTGAGAAATGTCAATCAAAACCAAAATGTGATACCATCTCACAGCAGTGAGAATGGCTGTTATTGAAAAGTAAAAAAAAAAAAAAAAAAAAAAAAAATAGATGCTGGCAAGGTTATGGAGAAAAGGGAATACTTCTACACTGCTGGTTGAAGTGTAAATTAGTTCAGCCATTGTGGAAAGTAGTTGTGACAATTCCTCAAAGAACTTGAAAGAGAATTATTATTCGACTCAGCAATCTCATTATTGGGTATCTATCCAAAGGAATATTAATTGTTCTACCTTAAAGACTCATGAACATGTATGTTCACTGCAGCCCTATTCACAATAGCAAAGACATAGAATCAATCTAAATGACCATCAATGTTAGACTGGATAAAGAAAATGTGGTGCATATGCCCCATAGAATACTATGATGCCATTAAAGAGAAAATGAGATCATGTCTTTTGCAGCAATGTGGATAGAGCTGGAGGCCATTATCCTAAGCAAACTAACGCAGGAACAGATAATCAAATACTGCACATTCTCACCTGCAAGTGGGAGCTAAACAATGAGAACATGTGGATACTAGGAGAGGAATAGCAGACACTGGGTCCTACTTAAGGGTAGAGGGTAGGTGGAGGGAGAGGATCAGAAAAACTACCTATAAGGTACCATGCTCATTACCAGGGAGACAAAACTATCTGTACACCAACCTCCTGTGATAAGGAGATTATCTATATAACAAACCTGTACATCCACCCCTGAAACTTAAAAGTTAAAGAAAAAAAATTAATGAATAATTTGTTTCTATATTATCCATAGCTGCTTTTGTGCTACAATACCAGATTTGAGTAGCTGCCACAAAGACCTTATGGCCTGCAAAGTCTAGAATATTTACAACCTCATCTGTTACAAAAAAAGTTTGCTGACCCTTGTTCTAAAGCCATGGAGTATCTAGTATACAAAATTACAACTGTAAAGAGAGCCTCTGTAAAGAAATACAATTGTTTCATATTGTAAAAGAATCAGTGATACACAAGAAAGTTGCCTATAAAATGACAATGTGACCAAGAGCTGACTTAACAGAAACAAAAGAAAGTCAGAAAACAGTGACAGACTGGGCCTGGTGGCTCACGCCTATAATCCTAGCACTTTGGGAGGCTGAGGTGGGCGGATCACTTGAGGTCGGGAGCTTAAGACGAGTCTGGCCAACAGAGTGAAACCCCATGTTTACTAAAAATACAAAACTTAGCCGGGTGTGGTAGTGCATGCTTGAGATCCCAAGCTACTCAGGAGGCTGAGGCAGGAGAATCACTTGAACCCAGGAAGCAGAGGTTGCAATGAGCCAAAATCGCGCCACTGCACTCCAGCTTTGGCTATAGAGGGAGACTCCATCTTGAAAAAATAAAAAAAAAAAAAGAAAAGAAAACAGTAAGATATTTTCATAGTAATGGAAGAAAATAATTATTATTACCCTATTAGACTATTATTTAAGAATGGGACTATCATTATACAATGCTGAAAAACATGTACTTAAGAAAGTAGAAAAATAATATTAGAAAGAAGGATGGAGACAAAGAAAAATTGATGAACACAGAAACTGGTAAACGTGGGTAAATCTACACGAACACTGACTGTTTTAAGCAATAATATCTAGTAATTAAAATAGTTGACACAAACGCATGCAAGATAAAAGAGTGGCGAAAGACTTCTGAGGCCTATATATTATTTGATAGGCCTATAGAGTGAGATTCACTTAGATTTTAAGAAAATACATACTTTTAACTTTAAATGTTAATACAAAAAGAAATTTTAAAGTAGCAGAGAAGGAAAATTGAGAAAACAGTTGAAATGAAATTTTGAAAAGGTAGAAAAGAGAAAAACAGTATCCTAAAAATCACAATGCATTGGAACCTATGGGATATGGCTAAAAGAGCACACAAAGAAAAAAAGTATACCTTCCTTAGGAAAATTGTTAACTAACTAATCTAGAAAAGAAGTATAAAACGCAAATATGCAAAATAAGAAAAAGGGCAAAGTAGTTCGAACTAGCAGAAGTTATTTTAAAAGTCAAGAGGTGGTTCATGCCTATAGTCCCAGCACTTCGGGAAGCCAAGGGAGGAGGACCACTTGAGGTCAGGAGTTTAAGACTAGCCTGGGCAACACAGCAAGACGTTGTCTCTACAAAGCCAGGTGTGGTGGCATGTATCTGTAGTCACAGCTACTTAGGAGGCTGAGGTAGGAGGATCACTTGTGCCAAGGAGCTCAAGGCTGCAGTGAGCCATGGTCGTGCTATAGCACTTATCTGGGTGACACAGTGAGACCCTGTCTCAAAAAATAAAAAATAAAATTTAAAAAATCAAGAGGTTACATTGTTTACCTCTGCAAATAACATATACAACAGGGACAAAATTGTTACTTTTAAAGAAAAATTTAAATTGAGTTCAGATTAAAATAGAAACAGGTAACTTAATACAGAAAAAATAGAGTTGTCAAAACGCACCAGGCACAAATGCTCTTTCAGAGTTATTCCAGGAAATGTTTAAAGAACAACAAAAAATCATATCTTCATTTTCATAAATGTTTAAAAGGTAGCTGATAAAGCTCAATGCCTATTCTTGAACTGAAAAAAAAATACATTTCAGTAAGAGGAATAGCTCTGAACACCGTATCTATCTAAATTTAAAAGTGAATTTCATGCTAAAAGCAAACACTAGAATTATTCCCATTAAAGTCAGAAATAAACAAGGTGGTCCATTATCATTGCTATTATTGCATGTTTTACTGGAGGTACTAGCAATTCTAATTCGGCAAGAGAAAGAGTTACGAAAATTAGAAAAGGAATAAGTAAAACTATTAATATATTTAGATGATATAATTCTGAACCTGGAAAAATACAAGAGAAACAACAGAGAAACTATTAAAAATAGAGTTTTGTAAGGTGGCTGAGAAAATTATCAGTATATAGCAGTTCATAATCTTCACATATACCACCAACAGCCAATTAGAATGTAAAAGATCAGATCACATTTATAACATGAATAAAATAAAATATTCTGTTTGGAAAAAAATTAAAGCTAAAAGGCAAATGACAAAATGAAAATTCTTTGCAAGTCATGGTAGGCAAAGGGCTAATTCCTTTAACATATGACGAGCTCCCACAAACCAATAATGGAAAAGATCAAGAGCCCAAAATAGATATGGTTAAAAAAAACCACGTATCACAGAAATAAAAATACAAACCCCTGTACTCATTGCTTTCACTTTAAATCAATGATGGTAAAGTTCAAATGGGCCCCACCTACTGCCCAGTAATCATACTGTTTCTTATTTCAATTACTCTACCATACTTTCCTTAGAGGATTGATTCATTTCTTTCTCTATAATCAAATAGCCATCACTCTCCCTCCCATTCTCATTCCCCACTGCTACTACTCAAGTCCAAGCCACCCTATCTCTCATTTAGATTATTCTAATAGCCTCCTAACTGGTGACTACAGCTATTCAACCATGTGAGTCACTGACAAACTGAAAAACTTATACATATTTTAGAAAAGCAAATATTTAACTGAGCACTTACTATGTATCAACCACTGTTCAAAATTGGGACATGGCAGAAAAGACAATAAGTCCCTAAACCCACAAATCTTATATTCTAGATGGGGGAGGCTGAAAACTATATAAACATATATGTCAGGTGATGCTTGTCATAGAAGAAAAAGCAAAGAGGAGGAAATAACCAGTTGATACTTTCTAAGTGAAGTCAGAGAAGTTCTAACAAGTTGACCTTTGAACAGAGATCTGAAAAATTGAGGGAGGGAGGCTTGCAGGTATTAAAGTGCAGAACATAAATTCAAGCACTCAAGAACATTCACTTTAGGTATATTAATTGTGCAATTTTAGTGCTTGTAAATCTTTAAAAATTTTATAGGGCCTGACAACCTTTCCTTTATCACAGCTGGTATACCTATGATATCAACTTATCCACATCTATTTCAAATATGAGCTAAATTGCTTGCTTGTTGGTGTATGTGAAGGCTGTGAACTTCTGTCCAGACAGAGAGAGCAAAGCTAAGCATTGAGTATTCATTCCATGGTCAGTTGAAAAATAAACAAAAATACCCTCCTCCCTTTATTGACCCTCTAAGCTTTGGCTGTCTTTACTGAAAAACACCCTTTTAATTTTATCCTGAAAACAACATGGAGAATGACTTTCTTTCAAAACAAGTTTTCCCTTGAAGAGAAACACATGTTCAAAGTACAAACAACATTCCAGTATTCAGCTTAAGGCTACTTAATTTTTGAAGGATGATATCATACTTAGGCTACTGAACATGTTCCTGTACATGTAATTTGTTCTACAATTCTATAGTATAGGCCCAATTCACAGAGGCAAATCCATGATTTTATGCAACTAATTAGAGAATAACAAACAGAGATGTTTGAAATACAAATACTTCCCAGGTTACAAATAATTCCTAAAAGTAATAAAAGTAATGACCCAACATAATTTAAAAAATAAAATTTCACAAATTGATTAAAAAATTATTTGTAAAGAAAAGGTATAAGAACAGCTAAGAAAATTTGGAAGGAAAGATTTATGGATATACCAAGCTACTGGTTATCTGGTAAATATAAAGGTATAATAGTTTAAAATGTAGTACTGGATCAGATAAAGAGATAAGCAAAAAGAGTATCCAGGAACATTCACATGATTATAAGGTGACATTTCAAATAAGGATAACCCAATTACTCAAATATAGCAATAGAACATTATTCATTTTGGACAAAATAGAATAGTGAGATCCCAACCATATATCATATACATGTTAGGATAATCCTAACTACAGTAACAGATAAACTCCCTAAATCTCAGTCACTTCAATACTCATTCATTCTTTGCTCATGTAAAGACTGGATGGACTTGGGAGAATCTGCTGCATGCAATTATTCAGAGAACCTGGCAAATAGAAACTTCACCATCTTGAAAATTCAATCTTGAAAATTGCCCAGTATGTCAACGCCTAGCTGGGAAATAATGGAAGAAGTGTGGAGGATTACCTGGAAAGTTTTGTCAAAATCACGTAATCATTTTATCTATGTTCCACTGGCCAGAATTTGCCTAACTTTATGGAGGCTGGGAAATATTATTTGCCCCGGTGACCAAGGGAAGAAGAAATAGATTCAGTGAACACTTAGCAAGTTTTTAACCTACTATGTCCTTCTGGTTACCAAATATCCTACCACACCTAGAACATACTCCCTCCTTCCTCAATAGAGGCAATTCAAAGTTCCATCCAGTTATTGTAACCAGCTCAAAGTCCAAGATCTCCGAATGAAGCCATGGTTCTTTCCATCAATTCTGGATACATCTTCTTAAACACCAGTTATAGAAATTTCTCCCCTGCCACCAGGCCCAACATACTCGGGTGATCAAGGACACATTTATAATAGAAGCTGCCATTCCCATTAGGGAATATGAGAGATACAGAGGACACACAGTTCTGTTACAGTTATGATATCTCACTAGCAAACATTTTGAAGTCCTCTGATCCAGGAGTGAGGGCATTTCCTTGATTTTAATTTTGCTATCTGGAAGGAAGTACTTGTTCATTGTTTTTCAAAGCACTAGAGTCATCCTCTTGGAGATTCTCTCTTTTTTTCATGATTACCATATGCCAGATTTGAAATAAACGATGGAGTGTGTACCCTCCTTGGGGGTTTTTATGGTTTTTGCATCCCACCTCTTCCCTGAACAAGTTTGTGAGTCCCAGAGTACGTTTAATGATAGAACATTCAAAGGGTGATGGAGACCAGTCTCGCAATTACTTTGGCACCAAAAATAGGCAAATGGCTCTAGTTTTTGAGAGGAGGGTGTTTATTCTATTACATATGTTGGTAGCATGTCTTAAAGTTCTTTCCTAAATAAAGTTTTCAAGCCTGCCTTGCATTTTCTTTCCTTTTCCTTATGCCTTAAAGACTATCACGTTTGGAAGGAAATTGCACACCCTTACTCAGGTCTGTGCTGGAGCCAGGAGTCTCAGCGGATGTTTGTACACGATCTCCTATCACTTGGGACTGGAAGCAGTGATTTTCCATCCTTTGCTTTTCATTTTTGTTTTGCTTGCAAACTAGTAAATGATTCCCACAGCCCAATACTCACTAATAACATTCCATTTTCCAGTCTTTTTTCCTAGAGCCTACAGGGTTAGGAACCACGTGGCCCACCTTCCAAAAAATTGCAGATGACCATTTTAATAACTGTTTTGTCACTGCATGACATGAATCTCCAGTTTTTTAGCCCTGGGTAGTCATTTTCCACCTGACCCTGTGCCGGACCCTGTATTTTGGACTTTGGGGCTTCTTCCCTATCTCCCCACCCCCATAAGGAATATCATTTTTCTAGCACCAATTTCTGTATCAGAATAGTGCTACTTGTACTATAACAAAAAATTCCAAACTCTCATTGGTTTAACAAAATGAATGTTTCTTTGATGATCACTTAAGTCCAAATGGCTTAAGTGGAGGAGATTCTTAGTTATTTAGGTTGATGATTGTGATAATTATCCCTTCATCTTAAAAAGGCAGGCATCCATCTGAGACATAAAAAATGAGTGGGAAATATGAGATTGTATGGGCCACACCTGGAAATGGCTCACATAGTCTTCACCCACGTTCCACTTAAGGATTAAGCAATTCCTAAGTCACACTACCCAAACCTAACTTCAAGAGGGGTTGGAAAATGTAGATTAGCTGTATACTAATTGGTTTGATCAAGCAGTTTGCAAATCTCTGCCAGAACACACGGGGGTA